>NC_089844.1:158801874-159001874 GCF_035609145.1 Eleutherodactylus coqui
AATCACCCAATAAAGTCTATAAAGAACATTTTTTGCACGCTCCGTTTTCTGTGGATTGTGACAAAATGGACATCACATGGGCCTTCTTGCTTTTTTTTCGCCCACACATGAAAAACAGCTGACACATGGATGCAGCATGGACATAAGAATAAAACACGCACGGACAACCCCTATACGGCCGGCTCCACACGGGCGCACACATATTTGCAAGCGATGGGACACTGTGAATTTGCGGAATGAGCAATGCTTTTTTTGCACGCGCATTGAAGCATCGCACTATATATTTGGCCCCGCAGGACATGTTCATTTGTGTGCGGCAAACAAAAACACCCCAATTGAAATGGCTAATTAGTTCCCGAGGTGTTCTTTTTCCAGTGCGATTACAGTGTTTCACGCATCTCCATGCGTATTGTGTGCCCCCATTGACTTCTATGGGGACCTGTGGTGCGCAAATGTGCAGAAAATAGAGCAATGTTTTATCTTTCTTTTGCGGAAGCGAAATGTAAATGAAGTCATTGAGATCAGCGGGTTCTGTTCTCTGCATATTGCGGGGTGAAGCCAGCCTAACTGAATGGCTGCCCGTCTGGCCACATGGCATCGCCCGCCCTATATATATAGCGGGGTTATCTCTGCACTGACACACTGGATACATACATCCTCCTACGCACCAATAACCTCCGCACGCCGCGGTCAGGGGAAAAACTATCAGCACAACCTATTTTTTAAAAAAAAATAGAATTTGAAGCAGCAAAATCTACAATGGAAAGCAGCAGCCGAGGCGAAACCGCGAGAGGCCAGCGGCGCGGTCTAGACACAGATAGACCCCACAGCGGTGCGCCTAGTGCCGGGTTATATGGCTGCACCCACCAGTAATACCACAGTGCACAACACCAAGGCTTGTATACACCGGTTAGTAAAAGGTCTCCGCAAATCCTTGAGTCATCCTATGGAAAGATGATTCTTAGTGATATCTGGGCGGTGACCACTATGGGAGTTGTAGTGGCGGCCATATTGATTGTGACCCAACTTCCCCAGAAACAGAATGACTCAAGTCCATAGACTTTCACTGCCTCCATTCACCACGTGTTGCGCACGGGAAAAAGGCGTGCAAAATACGCGGTGACAAGACCCCTTGTGAATGAGACCTTATGTACACACATCGCTTCTGCAGGAATTCTAGTTATTGTCCTAAACTACAGTTCCCAGCAGGCATTGCCAGACTGACAGTCTAACTAATCGCACACCGATCTGAATTTTAAAGATACAGAAACTTTTATAATCAAAAGCATAATTCAACCAGACAACATCAAAGAATTGCCTAGAAGTATAACTCAGTAGTATGTGAGCGCAGAGCCCGTCCATATCAGTCCGCTGGTCGGCTTCAGTATAGAACACTGGCAGATGAGAGAGGAATGGAAAGGCAGCAAAAAAAGGAATTCTAGTCCTGCTTAGGGAGATTAAAGGGGCTCTCCATTTGTGTACATAAAGTTAATTGAAGCAAGAACGGGACGTTCTACTGTTAGAGGAAAGACAGTTCCATCACCAACACAGAAGGATGTTCTTTACTGTAAGAGCAGTGAGACAGTGGGACACAAAATCCACAAACAAGGCCATCAACTAACTTTATTGAATGCCCCTGGAGAAGCACAGATACAAGTAAAGCTTACATCACAGTGTAAGGAAAAGTTTTGCAACTTTCTAATATAGTTTGCATTTCAATTTTAAATATTCAAGATCTTTGCCTGCTGTCAGTGAATAGAAACATTGTTTATACCTCAAGGCTTATAAACCTGCCCTTGATCATGTGCTGCTCCTGGCATGTTACAATGTATCAGAGCTCTCCCTTCTAGTGGGCGGTGCAGCTGTGTGAGCAGGATACATTTTCAAACTCTGTGTTTGCATTCACTGAAAGCAAGCAGAGATTTTGAAAATTGTCAGCAAGTAATACACATGTATATTAGCAGTTGTAGACCTTTTCATTATACAGTAGCAAGAGTAATTCTGTAGAGACCTCTGGCAGGATGCACTCAGCATTAAGTACCCGATGGCGGCCGTCAGTTGGCTTTAACCCCTTCCCGCTCCAGGACGTACCGGTACGTCCTGGGAGCCTGGTACTTCCCGCAACAGGACGTACCGATACGTCCTGGAGATAGCGCGGGATCTTATAAGATCCAGTAGTAATAATACCCCCATAGTGGCCCCAGTAGTAATAATGCCCCTATAGTGGCCTCAGTAGTAGTAATACCCCCCTAGTGGCCCTAGTACTAATAATACCCCTATAGTGGCCCCAGTAGTAATAATGCCCCTATGGTGGCCCCAGTAGTAATACTGCCCTCATTGTGGCCTCAGTAGTAGTAATACCCCCCTAGTGGCCCTAGTACTAATAATATCCCTATAGTGGCCCCAGTAGTAATAATGCCCCTATGGTGGCCCCAGTAGTAATACTGCCCTCATTGTGGCCCCAGTAGTAATAATACCCCCCTAGTGGCCCTAGTACTAATAATACCCCTATAGTGGCCCCAGTAGTAATAATGGCCACCATAGTGGACCCTGTAGTTTCAATGTCCCCATAGTGGCCCCAGTAGTATTAATGCCCCCATAATAGCCCTAGTAGTAATAATACCCCCATAGTGACCCCAGTAGTAATAGTGGCCCCCCTAGTGACCCCAGTAGTAATAATACCTCCTTCGTGACGCCAGTAGTAATAGTGGCCCCCTTAGTGACCCCAGTAGTAATAATACCCCTATATCACCCCTCTTTGACGTTCTCTCTGGATGTGGCTGGTGATTTTTAGCATGAAGTAGCTGACAATCAGGAATACTGGAGATCTGGAACCCCTTCCCAGCAAACTGTGAGTCCGAGGTAAGAGCCGGGGGTCTGGTTGTTGATGGTAGTGGGGGTCTGCTAATTATAGTTATAGATCCCCAGCGTACGGCCCCCAAAGAAAGGAATTGGCCCGTACTGCCCCTTATTATGTCCTTTACGGGGTCCACAGGACAACTAGCCGCGTTACGCCATATTACGGACGCGTTCTCCCTACAAGCGTTACTCTGAGGATTTGTTACAGATGCAGTCAGAGCCGACGATCAGCTGTGAATTCTACTGGATGGCAGTAAAGTACAGGGGCAGAAAAAATGGGAGAAAAATAAAAATCCGGAAGAAAAATAGGAATAAAAAACATCTTTTGCGCACTTTTCCACTTTTGTTAAATTAATAAAAACCCGCATTCGGTATTGTCGCATCCGTAATGATCTGTACAAAAAACGGAACCGACTTCTGATCCCGCACGGCAAGCGGGGTAAAAAAAATGAACACACAAAAAAATAACAGAGCCCAAATTCTTTTTGGGTAATTTTGCCTCCCCAAGAAAACACAATAAAAGTGATAAAAAAACACATGTAGCCCAAAGTGGTCCCATTGAAAACTGCACCTCGTCACCGAGCCCCACTGATCAAAAATAAAGTTATGGGATTTTGAATGCAGCGCTCTAAAACGAAGACCTTCCAAATAGGAATCAATGTTATGGCTTTTAAAGAGCGGAGATGAAAATCCCCCCCAAAATCGTCGCCTCCTTAAGCCTAAACTAGGTTGTGTCACTAAGGGGTTAATGCCTTTAACTTGATGCACAACAACACTGGCAGCCCTGGAGACGGCACATGGCAGATCACCGTAGCAACAGAATGTCCAGAGATCTCACCCGGCGGCCATCTTGTGTCAGTTGAGCTGCACAGCATGCAGATGACAAGTGCAGGTATGTAGCTCCTCCCTCAGCGCTGAGGCCTCGCCCACACATGGCGTAGCTGGTAAAATGGGCACATCTGGGCGTAGTGAGGCAGAGTTACTGAAGGCCTTCAGTGTTTTGGCGTACAACAGTTGGACATGATGTTGCGCAGCATCTTGTGCGCCCTGCGGGGGACTTTTTACACTTTCTTACACTGGCCACACTACTTTTTAAGAGAGTGGGCGTGGCTTCACATGAGGGGGCGGGGCTGATCATGGCCATCGCATTTGTTTTTACACCAGAAACTGGTGTAAATTTATCTTTGGCGCACAGACAGACGGAAAATACCCCAACTGTATGAAGAGGAGCGAGCGCTCTGTACATTTAGGACGCTTCCCGCCGGCACGATGTTTCCTTAGACCGGCGTACGACGTCCCTAAATACAGTTTGTGGTTTGTATAGAGGCGATCCCACGCCATACAATGCGTCAGACGGAGACAGCGTGAACACTGAGCGTGGCTGTTAACCCTTTAAATGCCGTTATCACTCCTGACCATGGCATTTAACCCCTTAGTGACGCGGCCCCTTTTTCTTTTTCCATTTTCGTTTTTTCCTCCCCCCTTCAAAAAAATCGCAACTCCTTTATTTATTTATCCATCGACGTCGCTGTAGGAGGGCTTGTTTTTTGCGGGACGAGTTGTATTTTTCAATGGTGCTATTTAAAGTACCATATAATGTACTGAAAAACTTTTAAAAAATTCTAAGTGGAGTAAAATGAAAAAAAAAACAAACGACATTTCGCCATCTTTTAGTGCGTCTTGTTTCTACGGCGCACAAACGGTAACACAAGCGACATGATAACTTTATTCTATGGGTCGGTACGATTACTGCGATACCAAACTTGTATAGTTTTTTTTTACTAAACTACTCCTCTTTTTTTTTTTTTCCAAAGACATTTAATTTTTTTCAATTATTTTCTGCGGTCATTTTGTGCGCGCGATAACTTTCCATCGACGTCGTTGAGCGAGGGCTCATTTTTTGCGGGATGTTCTGTAGTTTCTGATAGTACCAATTTGGAATACATACGACTTTTTTGATCGCTTTTTATCGCGTTTTTTCTGGGAGACAGGATAACTAAAAAAGTGCATTTCTGGCGTTCTTTATTTTATTTTTCGGACGATGTTCACCGTGCGGAAAAAATAATGCGCTACTTTGATAGTTCGGACTTTTATGGACGCGGCGATACCAAATACATATTTTTATTGTATGATTTAAATTTTTTAATAATATATATGGCAAAAGGCGGGTGATTTAAACTTCGACAATTTTGTTTTTTTTTACAATTAAAAAAACTTTATTGATTTAAAAAAAAATTACTTTGAAGTTCCCCTGGGGGACTTTAACATGCGATGCTTTGATCGCTCCTGCAGTATGACGTAATGCGGGACCCTCGAACATCGTTCGGGGGATTTAAATGCCGAAATGGTTAATAGCCGCGATCGGCCGCACGGCTATTGCCCGCTGGTGTCAGCTGTTATAAACAGCTGACGCCCGCACTGTATGAAGAGAGGTTGCCACGCGGCTCCATGACGTACCAGTACGTCATGGAGCGGGAAGGGGTTAAATGCCCCAATCACTTCTGACCATGGCATTTAAATGCCCCAATCACTATTCCGGGGTCCCAAACGCCCCTCCACTTCTACCCTGCAATGAGATCATGAGGCGCCATCTGGTTGCATGGCTGCGAAGGCATGCCTGTAGTGTGGCTGGAAAGACTGCCCGTCAAAACATGGTATAATGCAATACAATGATATCTTATTATACTCTATGAGCGAGCTAAAGACCGCAAGTTCAAAACCCCTATGGTGACTACAAATAGTGAAAAAATTAAAAAAGTTGTATTAATCTGCAAAACTAAAAGGTATTAAAAGTTAAAATAAAACCCTTTCTTATTTTTTTATACAATATTAAAAAAAATTATATATATGTGTGTGTGTGTGTGTCCAATCAAAGAAATGTATTATTTATCTCACATGATGGAACGTCGTCAGAAAAAAAAAATAAACATCAGAATTACATATTTTTGGTCAAATTGTCAAATTGTCTCCAGGAGAAAAATGAAAATAAAGTAAATCCCAAAGTCACATGTGCTCCGTAATGGAGCTAATAGGAAGTACAGGACACCCCTCAAAAAAGACAAACCAAACCATATAAGCCTGGTATTGTCGTCATCGTACTGACCCATAGAATAAAGTTATTTCGTTTTTGTCAAAGTGTGCATGCCGTAAAAATAAGTCCCCCACCCCCAAAGATAGTGGAATATTTTTTTATATTTCACCCCAATTAGAAATTTTTAGTAATTACCTGTCCGTTGTCTTTGGATACGACAAATCTCAGCTTCTTCTCGCCCCGCAGCGCAGTAGAGCTTGTCGGCTGGTTGGGTCCTCGAGAACACGCGGTCCGCTCGCCCCACGGCTCCCGCTGACAGTCCGGACCTGAAAATAAACAGAACAGCAGCTTCCACCTGCCGACCGTCCCCCTGCTGAAGGGTAAGTTTGGAATGAGGGGCTTATGTATGTGACTGTTTATGTGCCAAGGGGGGGGGGCTATCACAGTAATTTGTCGTGGTAGAGGGTGTCACTATTACAGTGATCACGAACCTATGACACGCGTGTCAGCACTGACACGTGTAGCCATGTTCGTTGACACACCGCCTCATACAGAGGGCCGTATGGGGCCGCATGCCAAGAACTGAAAAGAATGTTTCATCCTCGGCTCCTGCACGTCCAGGTGTCACTCACTGCTCCGCTGCCCCTTTTGTGTCCTCTGCAGAGCATAGGGGACACAGAGGAGCGCTGAACATCGCCCAACGCGTGGGCACTGTCAAGTGCTGTAGAGAGGCGCCGGTGCTCACTCCCTACAACGGAGTACCGCAGTTGGACCGGAGATTGCAGCACAATGCTGCCCCCATCACTGCTATGTGCCCGCTGTCAGCCGCCATCCATAGAGTCCGGAGCTGTAGGGACGGGACAGACTACAAAGCTGCAGGCAATCGGAAGCTACGGGTGTGACAGGGGCATTCCCTCCTGCTAAGTGCTGTCACACCCCTAGCTTCCGGTGTCGACAAGGTACAACAGTACCCACAGCGGCACCTTGTCACACATCTTCTGGTCCTATCCACTAATCATGCCTTATTGGCAGGAAGTATAAGCACTAGAGATGAGCGAGCCTACTCGGCCACGCCCCTTTTTCGCCCGAGTACCGCGATTTTCGAGTACTTCGTACTCGGGCGAAAAGATTCGGGGGGCCCCGTGGGTGAGTGGGGGGTTGCAGCGGGGAGTGGGGGGGGGGGAAAGGAGAGAGAGAGAGGGCTCCCCCATGTTCCCCGCTGCTACCCCCCACTCCGTCACGCCTCCCCCCGCCCCCCGGCACCCCCCGAATTTTTTCACCCGAGTACTGAAGTACTCGAAAATCGCGGTGCTCGATCGAGTAATTACTCAAAACGAGTAGGCTCGCTCATCTCTAATAAGCACGTATCAAAAAAGTTACAAATCTAACCGTACCTGTTGTCCCAAACTCGCTCTACTGATTATTGGTTTCAATAGAATTCACCCAGCATACAAAAAATTGATAGGCCATGTCCTATTAGGTGCCAAATTGCTTTTTTCCAAAAATTGGAAATCTGAGGCCCAACTGTTTGTCAAAGATCTAATTAGTAGAGATAAGCGAGCATGCTCGTTTAAGGCTGATGCGCGAGAGAGCATCGGTCTTTTTGAGTAACTGCTTACTTGTCCGAGCACCTTGTGGGGAAGCGGTGGGGGGAGCAAGAGATCTCTCTTTCTCCCCCCGGCTCCCCGTCACCCCCCACCCCCGCATGGTGCTCAGACGAGTAAGCAGTTACTCGAAAAGACCGATGCTCTCTCGAGCATCAGCCTTAAACGAGCATGCTGGCTCATCTCTACTAATTAGCTTGATTTCAGAACATAGTTTATACGAGAAAATACTAGCCCTTTGAAATAATGCAATTTCAGAATATCAGAAAATGTGGAACCCATGGATAGTACAATTCTCTCCTTTAAGTGTCTTCTCTCATTCTATTACTTCGTTTTTTCCCAGTTTACAAATAGATGGGAGTGATCCTTGTATTGTCCCTCAATGTATTTATACATAGTTATTCGGTCGCCTCTTTGGTCTCCCGCTTCTGTCCGCATCCATCTTTGCTTTTGGCGGGACCGGCCCTTCTACTGGCGACGGTCTCCCGCTTCCGTCCGCATCCCTCTTTGTTTTTGGCGGGACCGGCCCTTCTACTGGCGACGGTCTCCCGCTTCCGTCCGCATCCCTCTTTGTTTTTGGTGGGACCGGCCCTTCTACTGGCGACGGTCTCCCGCTTCCGTCCGCATCCCTCTTTGTTTTTGGCGCGACCGGCCCTTCTGCTGGCGACGGTCTCCCGCTTCCATCCGCATCCCTCTTTGTTTTTGGCGGGACCGGCCCTTCTACTGGCGACGGTCTCCCGCTTTCGTCCGCATCCCTCTTTGTTTTTGGCGGGACCGGCCCTTCTACTGGCGATGGTCCCCCGCTTCCGTCCGCATCCCTCTTTGTTTTTGGTGGGACCGGCCCTTCTGCTCGCGACGGTCCCTCCGCTTCCGTCCGCATCCCTCTTTGTTTTGGGCGGGACCGGCCTTTCTACTGGCGACGGTCTCCCGCTTCCGTCCGCATCCCTCTTTGTTTTTGGCGGGACCGGCCTTTCTCCTGACGACGGTGTGCCGCTTCCGTCCGCATCCCTCTTTGTTTTTGGCGGGACCGGCCCTTCTACTTGCGACGGTCTCCCGCTTCCGTCCGCATCCCTCTTTGTTTTTGGCGGGACCGGCCTTTCTCCTGACGACGGTGTGCCGCTTCCGTCCGCATCCCTCTTTGTTTTTGGCGGGACCGGCCCTTCTACTGGCGACGGTCTGCCGCTTTCGTCCGCATCCCTCTTTGTTTTTGGCTGGACCTGACCTTCTACTGGCGATGGTCTCCCGCTTCCGTCCGCATCCCTCTTTGTTTTTGGCGGGACCGGCCCTTCTACTGGCGACGGTCTCCCGCTTCCGTCCGCATCCCTCTTTGTTTTTGGCGGGACCGGCCCTTCTACTGGCGACGGTCTCCCGCTTCCGTCCGCATCCCTCTTTGTTTTTGGCGGGACCGGCCCTTCTACTGGCGACGGTCTCCCGCTTCCGTCCGCATCCCTCTTTGTTTTTGGCGGGACCGGCCCTTCTGCTGGCAACGGTCCCCCGCTTCCGTCCGCATCCCTCTTTGTCTCGGGCGGGACCGGCCCTTCTGCTGGCGACTGTCTCCCGCTTCCGTCCGCATCCCTCTTTGTTTTTGGCGGTCCCGCCCCTTCTACTGGCGACGGTCCCCCGCTTCCGTCCGCATCCCTCTTTGTCTCGGGCGGGACCGGCCCTTCTGCTGGCGATGGTCTCCCGCTTCCGTCCGCATCCCTCTTTGTTTTTGGCGGGACCGGCCCTTCTACTGGCGACGGTCCCCCGCTTCCGTCCGCGTTCCTCTTTGTTTTTGGCGGGACCGGCCCTTCTACTGGCGACTGTCCCCCGCTTCCGTCCGCATCCCTCTTTGTCTCGGGCGGGACCGGCCCTTCTGCTGGCGACGGTCCCCCGCTTCTGTCCGCATCGCTCTTTGTCTCAGGCGGGACCGGCCCTTCTGCTGGCGACGGCCCCCGCTTCCGTCCGCATCCCTCTTTGTTTTTGGCGGGACCGGTCCTTCTACTCGCGACGGTCTCCCGCTTCCATCCGCATCCCTCTTTGTTTCTTTCCGGGACCGGCCCTTCCACTGGCGACGGTCTGCCGCTTCCGTCCGCATCCCTCTTTGTTTTTGGCGGGACCGGCCCTTCTACTGGCGACGGTCTCCCGCTTCCGTCCGCATCCCTCTTTGTTTTGGCGGGACCCGCCCTTCTACTGGCGACGGTCTCCCGCTTCCGTCCGCATCCCTCTTTGTTTTTGGCGGGACCGGCCCTTCTACTGGCGACGGTCTCCCGCTTCCGTCCGCATACCTCTTTGTTTTTGGCGGGACCGGCCCTTCTGCTGCCGACGGTCCCCCGCTTCCGTCCGCATCCCTCTTTGTCTCGGGCGGGACCTGCCCTTCTGCTGGCGACGGTCCCCCGCTTCCGTCCGCATCGCTCTTTGTCTCGGGCGCGACCGGCCCTTCTGCTGGCGACGGTCTCCCGCTTCCGTCCGCATCGCTCTTTGTCTCGGGCGGGACCGGCCCTTCTGCTTGCGACGGTCCCCCGCTTCCGTCCGCATCGCTCTTTGTCTCAGGCGGGAACGGCCCTTCTGCTGGCGACGGTCTCCCGCTTCCGTCCGTATCCCTCTTTGTTTTTGGCGGGAACGGCCCTTCTACTGGCGACTATCTCCCGCTTCCGTCTGCATCCCTCTTTGTTTTTGGCGGGACCGGCCCTTCTACTGGTGACGGTCTCCCGCTTCTGTCCGCATCCTTCTTTGTTTTTGGGGGGACCGGCCCTTCTACTGGCGACGGTTCCCCGCTTCCGTCCGCATCGCTTCTTGTCTCAGGCGGGACCGGCCCTTCTACTGGCGACGGTCCCCCGCTTCCGTCCGCATTCCTCTGTCTCGGGCGGGACCGGCCCTTCTACTGGCGACTGTCCCCCGCTTCCGTCCGCATCCCTCTTTGTCTCGGGCGGGACCGGCCCTTCTGCTGGCGACGGTCCCCCGCTTCCATCCGCATCGCTCTTTGTTTTTGGCGGGACCGGCCCTTCTGCAGGCGACAGTCCCCCGCTTCTGTCCGCATCGCTCTTAGTCTCGGGCGGGACCGGCCCTTCTGCTGGCGACGGTACCTCGCTTCCGTCCGCATCGCTCTTTGTCTCGAGCGGGACCGGCCCTTCTGCTGGCAACGGTCCCCCGCTTCCGTCCGCATCGCTCTTTGTCTCGGGCGCTACCAGCCATTCTGCTGGCGACGGTCCCCTGCTTCCGTCCGCATCGCTCTTTGTCTCGGGCGGGACCGGCCCTTCTGCTGGCAACGGTCCCCCGCTTCCGTCCGCATACCTCTTTGTTTTTGGCGGGACCGGCCCTTCTACTGGCAACGGTCTCCCGCTTCCGTCCGCATCCCTCTTTGTTTTTTTTTCCGTGACCTGCCCTTCTACTGGCGACGGTCTCCCGCTTCCGTCCTCATCCCTCTTTGTTTTTGGCGGGACCGGCCCTTCTACTGGCGACGGTCTCCCGCTTCTGTCCGCATCCCTCTTTGTTTTTGGCGGGACCGGCCCTTCTACTGGCGACGGTCCCCCGCTTCCGTCCGCATCGCTCTTTGTCTCGGGCGGGACCGGTCCTTCTGCTGGCGACGGTCTCCCGCTTCCGTCCGCATCGCTCTTTGTCTCGGGCGGGACCGGCCCTTCTGCTGGCGACGGTCTCCCGCTTCCGTCCGCATCGCTCTTTGTCTCGGGCGGGGACGGCCCTTCTGCTGGCGACGGTCTCCCGCTTCCGTCCGTATCCCTCTTTGTTTCGGGCGGGACCGGCCCTTCTACTGGCGACAGTCTCCCACTTCTGTCCGCATCCCTCTTTGTTTTTGGCGGGACCAGCCCTTCTACTGGTGACGGTCTCCCGCTTCCGTCCGCATCCCTCTTTGTTTTTGGGGGGACCGGCCCTTCTACTGGCGACGGTTCCCCGCTTCCGCCCGCATCCCTCTTTGTTTTTGGCGGGACCGGCCCTTCTACTGGCGACGGTCCCCCGCTTCCGTCCGCATCGCTCTTTGTCTCGGGCGAGATCGGCCCTTCTGCTGGCGACGGTCCCCCGCTTCAGACCGCATCGCTCTTTGTCTCGGGCGGGACCGGCCATTCTGCTGGCGACGGTTCCCCGCTTCCGTCCGCATCGCTCTTTGTCTCGGGCGGGACCAGCCTTCTGCTGGCGACAGTCCCCCGCTTCCGTCCGCATCCCTCTTTGTTTTTGGAGGGACCGGCCATTCTGCTGGCAACAGTTCCCCGCTTCCGTCCGCATCGCTCTTTGTCTCGGGCGGGACCGGCCCTTCTGCTGGCGACGGTCCCCCGCTTCCGTCCGCATCCCTCTTGGTTTTTGGCGGGACCGGCCCTTCTACTGGCGACGGTCTCCCGCTTCCGCCCGCATCCCTCTTTGTTTATGGCGGGACCGGCCCTTCTACTGGCGACGGTCTCCCGCTTCCGTCCGCATACCTCTTTGTTTTTGGTGGGACCGGCCCTTCTACTGGCGACGGTCTCCCGCTTCCGTCCGCATCCCTCTTTGTTTTTGGCGGGACCGGCCTTTCTACTGGCGACGGTCTGCCGCTTCCGTCCGCATCCCTCTTTGTTTTTGGCGGGACCGCCCTTCTACTGGCGACGGTCTTCTGCTTCTGTCCGCATCCCTCTTTGTTTCGGGCGGGACCGGCCCTTCTACTGGCGACGGTCTCCCGCTTCCGTCCGCATCCCTCTTTGTTTTTGGCGGGACCGGCCCTTCTACTGGCGACGGTCTCCCGCTTCCGTCCGCATCCCTCTTTGTTTTTGGCGGGACCGGCCCTTCTGCTGGCGACGGTCCCCCGCTTCCGTCCGCATCCCTCTTTGTCTCGGGCGGGACCGGCCCTTCTGCTGGCGACGGTCCCCCGCTTCCGTCCGCATGCCTCTTTGTTTTTGGCGGGACCGGCCCTTCTACTGGCGACGGTCCCCCGCTTCCGTCCGCATCCCTCTTTGTTTTTGGCGGAACCGGCCCTTCTACTGGCGATGGTCTCCCGCATCCGTCTGCATCCCTCTTGCTTTTGGCGGGACCGGCCCTTCTGCTTGCGACGGTCCCCCGCTTCCGTCCGCATCGCTCTTTGTCACAGGCGGGAACGGCCCTTCTGCTGGCGACGGTCTCCCGCTTCCGTCCGTATCCCTTTTTTGTTTTTGGCGGGACCGGCCCTTCTACTGGCGACGATCTCCCGCTTCTGTCCGCATCCTTCTTTGTTTTTGGGGGAACCGGCCCTTCTACTGGCGACGGTTCCCCGCTTCCGTCCGCATCGCTTCTTGTCTCGGGCGGGACCGGCCCTTCTACTGGCGACGGTCCCCCGCTTTTGTCCGCATTCCTCTTTGTTTTTTGCGGGACCGGCCCTTCTACTGGCGACTGTCCCCCGCTTCCGTCCGCATCCCTCTTTGTCTCGGGCGGGACCGGCCCTTCTGCTGGCGACGGTCCCCCGCTTCCGTCCGCATCGCTCTTTGTCTCAGGCGGGACCGGCCCTTCTGCTGGCGACAGTCCCCCGCTTCTGTCCGCATCGCTCTTAGTCTCGGGTGGGACCGGCCCTTCTGCTGGCGACGGTACCTCGCTTCCGTCCGCATCGCTCTTTGTCTCGGGCGGGACCGGCCCTTCTGCTGGCAACGGTCCCCCGCTTCCGTCCGCATCGCTCTTTGTCTCGGGCGCTACCGGCCATTCTGCTGGCGACGGTCCCCCGCTTCCGTCCGCATCGCTCTTTGTCTCGGGCAGGACCGGCCCTTCTGCTGTCGACGGTCCCCCGCTTCCGTCCGCATCCCTCTTTGTTATTGGCGGGACCGGCCCTTCTACTGGCGACGGTCTCCCGCTTCCGTCCGCATCCCTCTTTGTTTTTTTGCGGGACCTGCCCTTCTACCGGCGACGGTCTCCCGCTTCCGTCCTCATCCCTCATTGCTTTTGGCGGGACCGGCCCTTCTACTGGCGACGGTCTCCCGCTTCCGTCCGCATCCATCTTTCTTTTTGGCGCGACCGGCCCTTCTACTGGCGACGGTCTCCCGCTTCCGTCCGCATGCCGCTTTGTTTTTGGCGGGACCGGCCCTTCTACTGGCGACGGTCCCCCGCTTCCGTCCGAATCCCTCTTTGTTTTTGGCGGAAACGGCCCTTCTACTGGCGACGGTCTCCCGCATCCGTCTGCATCCCTCTTGCTTTTGGCGGGACCGGCCCTTCTGCTGGCGACGGTCTCCCGCTTCCGTCCGCATCGCTCTTTGTCTCGGGCGGGAACGGCCCTTCTGCTGGCGACGGTCTCCCGCTTCCGTCCGTATCCCTTTTTTGTTTTTGGCGGGACCGGCCCTTCTACTGGCGACGGTCCCCCGCTTCCGTCCGCATCCCTCTTTGTTTTTGGCGGAACCGGCCCTTCTACTGGCGATGGTCTCCCGCATCCGTCTGCATCCCTCTTGCTTTTGGCGGGACCGGCCCTTCTGCTTGCGACGGTCCCCCGCTTCCGTCCGCATCGCTCTTTGTCACAGGCGGGAACGGCCCTTCTGCTGGCGACGGTCTCCCGCTTCCGTCCGTATCCCTTTTTTGTTTTTGGCGGGACCGGCCCTTCTACTGGCGACGATCTCCCGCTTCTGTCCGCATCCTTCTTTGTTTTTGGGGGAACCGGCCCTTCTACTGGCGACGGTTCCCCGCTTCCGTCCGCATCGCTTCTTGTCTCGGGCGGGACCGGCCCTTCTACTGGCGACGGTCCCCCGCTTTTGTCCGCATTCCTCTTTGTTTTTTGCGGGACCGGCCCTTCTACTGGCGACTGTCCCCCGCTTCCGTCCGCATCCCTCTTTGTCTCGGGCGGGACCGGCCCTTCTGCTGGCGACGGTCCCCCGCTTCCGTCCGCATCGCTCTTTGTCTCAGGCGGGACCGGCCCTTCTGCTGGCGACAGTCCCCCGCTTCTGTCCGCATCGCTCTTAGTCTCGGGTGGGACCGGCCCTTCTGCTGGCGACGGTACCTCGCTTCCGTCCGCATCGCTCTTTGTCTCGGGCGGGACCGGCCCTTCTGCTGGCAACGGTCCCCCGCTTCCGTCCGCATCGCTCTTTGTCTCGGGCGCTACCGGCCCTTCTGCTGGCGACGGTCCCCCGCTTCCGTCCGCATCGCTCTTTGTCTCGGGCAGGACCGGCCCTTCTGCTGTCGACGGTCCCCCGCTTCCGTCCGCATCCCTCTTTGTTATTGGCGGGACCGGCCCTTCTACTGGCGACGGTCTCCCGCTTCCGTCCGCATCCCTCTTTGTTTTTTTGCGGGACCTGCCCTTCTACCGGCGACGGTCTCCCGCTTCCGTCCTCATCCCTCATTGCTTTTGGCGGGACCGGCCCTTCTACTGGCGACGGTCTCCCGCTTCCGTCCGCATCCCTCTTTCTTTTTGGCGCGACCGGCCCTTCTACTGGCGACGGTCTCCCGCTTCCGTCCGCATCCCTCTTTGTTTTTGGCGGGACCGGCCCTTCTACTGGCGACGGTCTCCCGCTTCCGTCCGCATCCCTCTTTGTTTTTGGCGGGACCGGCCCATCTACTGGCGACGGTCTCCCGCTTCCGTCCGCATCCCTCTTTGTTTTTGGCGGGACCGGCCCTTCTACTGGCGACGGTCTCCCGCTTCCGTCCGCATCCCTCTTTGTTTTTGGCGGACCGGCCCTTCTGCTGGCGACGGTCCCCCGCTTCCGTCCGCATCGCTCTTTGTCTCGGGCGGGACCGGCCCTTCTGCTGGCGACGGTCTCCCGCTTCCGTCCGCATCCCTCTTTGTTTTTGGCGGGACCGGCCCTTCTACTGGCGACAGTCTCCCGCTTCCGTCCGCATCCCTCTTTGTTTTTTTGCGGGACCTGCCCTTCTACCGGCGACGGTCTACCGCTTCCGTCCTCATCCCTCTTTGTTTTTGGCGGGATCGGCCCTTCTACTGGCGACGGTCTCCCGCTTCCGTCCGCATCCCTCTTTCTTTTTGGCGCGACCGGCCCTTCTACTGGCGACGGTCTCCCGCTTCCGTCCGCATGCCTCTTTGTTTTTGGCGGGACCGGCCCTTCTACTGGCGACGGTCCCCCGCTTCCGTCCGCATCCCTCTTTGTTTATGGCGGAACCGGCCCTTCTACTGGCGACGGTCTCCCGCTTCCGTCCGCATGCCTCTTTGTTTTTGGCGGGACCGGCCCTTCTACTGGCGACGGTCCCCCGCTTCCGTCCGCATCCCTCTTAGTTTTTGGCGGGACCGGCCCTTCTACTGGCGACGGTCTCCCGCTTCCGTCCGCATGCCTCTTTGTTTTTGGCGGGACCGGCCCTTCTACTGGCGACGGTCCCCCGCTTCCGTCCGCATCCCTCTTTGTTTTTGGCGGAACCGGCCCTTCTACTGGCGACGGTCTCCCGCATCCGTCTGCATCCCTCTTGCTTTTGGCGGGACCGGCCCTTCTGCTGGCGACGGTCTCCCGCTTCTGTCCGCATCGCTCTTTGTCTCGGGCGGGACCGGCCCTTCTGCTGGCGACGGTACCTCGCTTCCGTCCGCATCGCTTTTTGTCTCGGGCGGGACCGGCCCTTCTGCTGGCAACGGTCCCCCGCTTCCGTCCGCATCGCTCTTTGTCTCGGGCGCTACCGGCCATTCTGCTGGCGACGGTCCCGCGCTTCCGTCCGCATCGCTCTTTGTCTCGGGCGGGACCGGCCCTTCTGCTGGCGACGGTCTCCCGCTTCCGTCCGCATCCCTCTTTGTTTTTGGCGGGACCGGCCCTTCTACTGGTGACTGTCCCCCGCTTCCGTCCGCATCCCTCTTTGTTTTTGGCGGACCGGACCTTCTACTGGCGACGGTCTCCCGCTTCCGTCCGCATCCCTCTTTGTTTTTGGCGGGACCGGCCCTTCTACTGGCGACAGTCTCCCGCTTCCGTCCGCATCCCTCTTTGTTTTTTTGCGGGACCTGCCCTTCTACCGGCGACGGTCTACCGCTTCCGTCCTCATCCCTCTTTGTTTTTGGCGGGACCGGCCCTTCTGCTGGCGACGGTCCCCCGCTTCCGTCCGCATCGCTCTTTGTCTCGGACGGGACCGGCCCTTCTGCTGGCGACGGTCTCCCGCTTCCGTCCGCATCCCTCTTTGTTTTTGGCGGGACCGGCCCTTCTACTGGCGACAGTCTCCCGCTTCCGTCCGCATCCCTCTTTGTTTTTTTGCGGGACCTGCCCTTCTACCGGCGACGGTCTACCGCTTCCGTCCTCATCCCTCTTTGTTTTTGGCGGGATCGGCCCTTCTACTGGCGACGGTCTCCCGCTTCCGTCCGCATCCCTCTTTCTTTTTGGCGCGACCGGCCCTTCTACTGGCGACGGTCTCCCGCTTCCGTCCGCATGCCTCTTTGTTTTTGGCGGGACCGGCCCTTCTACTGGCGACGGTCCCCCGCTTCCGTCCGCATCCCTCTTTGTTTATGGCGGAACCGGCCCTTCTACTGGCGACGGTCTCCCGCTTCCGTCCGCATGCCTCTTTGTTTTTGGCGGGACCGGCCCTTCTACTGGCGACGGTCCCCCGCTTCCGTCCGCATCCCTCTTAGTTTTTGGCGGGACCGGCCCTTCTACTGGCGACGGTCTCCCGCTTCCGTCCGCATGCCTCTTTGTTTTTGGCGGGACCGGCCCTTCTACTGGCGACGGTCCCCCGCTTCCGTCCGCATCCCTCTTTGTTTTTGGCGGAACCGGCCCTTCTACTGGCGACGGTCTCCCGCATCCGTCTGCATCCCTCTTGCTTTTGGCGGGACCGGCCCTTCTGCTGGCGACGGTCTCCCGCTTCTGTCCGCATCGCTCTTTGTCTCGGGCGGGACCGGCCCTTCTGCTGGCGACGGTACCTCGCTTCCGTCCGCATCGCTTTTTGTCTCGGGCGGGACCGGCCCTTCTGCTGGCAACGGTCCCCCGCTTCCGTCCACATCGCTCTTTGTCTCGGGCGCTACCGGCCATTCTGCTGGCGACGGTCCCGCGCTTCCGTCCGCATCGCTCTTTGTCTCGGGCGGGACTGGCCCTTCTGCTGGCGACGGTCCCCCGCTTCCGTCCGCATCCCTCTTTGTTTTTGGCGGGACCGGCCCTTCTACTGGCGACTGTCCCCCGCTTCCGTCCGCATCCCTCTTTGTTTTTGGCGGACCGGACCTTCTACTGGCGACGGTCTCCCGCTTCCGTCCGCATCCCTCTTTGTTTTTGGCGGGACCGGCCCTTCTACTGGCGACAGTCTCCCGCTTCCGTCCGCATCCCTCTTTGTTTTTTTGCGGGACCTGCCCTTCTACCGGCGACGGTCTACCGCTTCCGTCCTCATCCCTCTTTCTTTTTGGCGCGACCGGCCCTTCTACTGGCGACGGTCTCCCGCTTCCGTCCGCATCCCTCTTTCTTTTTGGCGCGACCGGCCCTTCTACTGGCGACGGTCTCCCGCTTCCGTCCGCATGCCTCTTTGTTTTTGGCGGGACCGGCCATTCTACTGGCGACGGTCCCCCGCTTCCGTCCGCATCCCTCTTTGTTTTTGGCGGAACCGGCCCTTCTACTGGCGACGGTCTCCCGCTTCCGTCCGCATGCCTCTTTGTTTTTGGAGGGACCGGCCCTTCTACTGGCGACGGTCCCCCGCTTCCGTCCGCATCCCTCTTAGTTTTTGGCGGGACCGGCCCTTCTACTGGCGACGGTCTCCCGCTTCCGTCCGCATGCCTCTTTGTTTTTGGCGGGACCGGCCCTTCTACTGGCGACGGTCCCCCGCTTCCGTCCGCATCCCTCTTTGTTTTTGGCGGAACCGGCCCTTCTACTGGCGACGGTCTCCCGCATCCGTCTGCATCCCTCTTGCTTTTGGCGGGACCGGCCCTTCTGCTGGCGACGGTCTCCCGCTTCCGTCCGCATCGCTCTTTGTCTCGGGCAGGACCGGCCCTTCTGCTGTCGACGGTCCCCCGCTTCCGTCCGCATCCCTCTTTGTTATTGGCGGGACCGGCCCTTCTACTGGCGACGGTCTCCCGCTTCCGTCCGCATCCCTCTTTGTTTTTTTGCGGGACCTGCCCTTCTACCGGCGACGGTCTCCCGCTTCCGTCCTCATCCCTCATTGTTTTTGGCGGGACCGGCCCTTCTACTGGCGACGGTCTCCCGCTTCCGTCCGCATCCCTCTTTCTTTTTGGCGCGACCGGCCCTTCTACTGGCGACGGTCTCCCGCTTCCGTCCGCATCCCTCTTTGTTTTTGGCGGGACCGGCCCTTCTACTGGCGACGGTCTCCCGCTTCCGTCCGCATCCCTCTTTGTTTTTGGCGGGACCGGCCCATCTACTGGCGACGGTCTCCCGCTTCCGTCCGCATCCCTCTTTGTTTTTGGCGGGACCGGCCCTTCTACTGGCGACGGTCTCCCGCTTCCGTCCGCATCCCTCTTTGTTTTTGGCGGACGGCCCTTCTGCTGGCGACGGTCCCCCGCTTCCGTCCGCATCGCTCTTTGTCTCGGGCGGGACCGGCCCTTCTGCTGGCGACGGTCTCCCGCTTCCGTCCGCATCCCTCTTTGTTTTTGGCGGGACCGGCCCTTCTACTGGCGACAGTCTCCCGCTTCCATCCGCATCCCTCTTTGTTTTTTTGCGGGACCTGCCCTTCTACCGGCGACGGTCTACCGCTTCCGTCCTCATCCCTCTTTGTTTTTGGCGGGATCGGCCCTTCTACTGGCGACGGTTTCCCGCTTCCGTCCGCATCCCTCTTTCTTTTTGGCGCGACCGGCCCTTCTACTGGCGACGGTCTCCCGCTTCCGTCCGCATGCCTCTTTGTTTTTGGCGGGACCGGCCCTTCTACTGGCGACGGTCCCCCGCTTCCGTCCGCATCCCTCTTTGTTTATGGCGGAACCGGCCCTTCTACTGGCGACGGTCTCCCGCTTCCGTCCGCATGCCTCTTTGTTTTTGGCGGGACCGGCCCTTCAACTGGCGACGGTCCCCCGCTTCCGTCCGCATCCCTCTTAGTTTTTGGCGGGACCGGCCCTTCTACTGGCGACGGTCTCCCGCTTCCGTCCGCATGCCTCTTTGTTTTTGGAGGGACCGGCCCTTCTACTGGCGACGGTCCCCCGCTTCCGTCCGCATCCCTCTTAGTTTTTGGCGGGACCGGCCCTTCTACTGGCGACGGTCTCCCGCTTCCGTCCGCATGCCTCTTTGTTTTTGGCGGGACCGGCCCTTCTACTGGCGACGGTCTCCCGCTTCCGTCCGCATGCCTCTTTGTTTTTGGCGGGACCGGCCCTTCAACTGGCGACGGTCCCCCGCTTCCGTCCGCATCCCTCTTAGTTTTTGGCGGGACCGGCCCTTCTACTGGCGACGGTCTCCCGCTTCCATCCGCATCCCTCTTTGTTTTTTTGCGGGACCTGCCCTTCTACCGGCGACGGTCTACCGCTTCCGTCCTCATCCCTCTTTGTTTTTGGCGGGATCGGCCCTTCTACTGGCGACGGTCTCCCGCTTCCGTCCGCATCCCTCTTTCTTTTTGGCGCGACCGGCCCTTCTACTGGCGACGGTCTCCCGCTTCCGTCCGCATGCCTCTTTGTTTTTGGCGGGACCGGCCCTTCTACTGGCGACGGTCCCCCGCTTCCGTCCGCATCCCTCTTTGTTTTTGGCGGAACCGGCCCTTCTACTGGCGACGGTCTCCCGCATCCGTCTGCATCCCTCTTGCTTTTGGCGGGACCGGCCCTTCTGCTGGCGACGGTCTCCCGCTTCTGTCCGCATCGCTCTTTGTCTCGGGCGGGACCGGCCCTTCTGCTGGCGACGGTACCTCGCTTCCGTCCGCATCGCTTTTTGTCTCGGGCGGGACCGGCCCTTCTGCTGGCAACGGTCCCCCGCTTCCGTCCACATCGCTCTTTGTCTCGGGCGCTACCGGCCATTCTGCTGGCGACGGTCCCGCGCTTCCGTCCGCATCGCTCTTTGTCTCGGGCGGGACTGGCCCTTCTGCTGGCGACGGTCCCCCGCTTCCGTCCGCATCCCTCTTTGTTTTTGGCGGGACCGGCCCTTCTACTGGCGACTGTCCCCCGCTTCCGTCCGCATCCCTCTTTGTTTTTGGCGGACCGGACCTTCTACTGGCGACGGTCTCCCGCTTCCGTCCGCATCCCTCTTTGTTTTTGGCGGGACCGGCCCTTCTACTGGCGACAGTCTCCCGCTTCCGTCCGCATCCCTCTTTGTTTTTTTGCGGGACCTGCCCTTCTACCGGCGACGGTCTACCGCTTCCGTCCTCATCCCTCTTTCTTTTTGGCGCGACCGGCCCTTCTACTGGCGACGGTCTCCCGCTTCCGTCCGCATCCCTCTTTCTTTTTGGCGCGACCGGCCCTTCTACTGGCGACGGTCTCCCGCTTCCGTCCGCATGCCTCTTTGTTTTTGGCGGGACCGGCCATTCTACTGGCGACGGTCCCCCGCTTCCGTCCGCATCCCTCTTTGTTTTTGGCGGAACCGGCCCTTCTACTGGCGACGGTCTCCCGCTTCCGTCCGCATGCCTCTTTGTTTTTGGAGGGACCGGCCCTTCTACTGGCGACGGTCCCCCGCTTCCGTCCGCATCCCTCTTAGTTTTTGGCGGGACCGGCCCTTCTACTGGCGACGGTCTCCCGCTTCCGTCCGCATCGCTCTTTGTCTCGGGCAGGACCGGCCCTTCTGCTGTCGACGGTCCCCCGCTTCCGTCCGCATCCCTCTTTGTTATTGGCGGGACCGGCCCTTCTACTGGCGACGGTCTCCCGCTTCCGTCCGCATCCCTCTTTGTTTTTTTGCGGGACCTGCCCTTCTACCGGCGACGGTCTCCCGCTTCCGTCCTCATCCCTCATTGTTTTTGGCGGGACCGGCCCTTCTACTGGCGACGGTCTCCCGCTTCCGTCCGCATCCCTCTTTCTTTTTGGCGCGACCGGCCCTTCTACTGGCGACGGTCTCCCGCTTCCGTCCGCATCCCTCTTTGTTTTTGGCGGGACCGGCCCTTCTACTGGCGATGGTCTCCCGCTTCCGTCCGCATCCCTCTTTGTTTTTGGCGGGACCGGCCCATCTACTGGCGACGGTCTCCCGCTTCCGTCCGCATCCCTCTTTGTTTTTGGCGGGACCGGCCCTTCTACTGGCGACGGTCTCCCGCTTCCGTCCGCATCCCTCTTTGTTTTTGGCGGACGGCCCTTCTGCTGGCGACGGTCCCCCGCTTCCGTCCGCATCGCTCTTTGTCTCGGGCGGGACCGGCCCTTCTGCTGGCGACGGTCTCCCGCTTCCGTCCGCATCCCTCTTTGTTTTTGGCGGGACCGGCCCTTCTACTGGCGACAGTCTCCCGCTTCCATCCGCATCCCTCTTTGTTTTTTTGCGGGACCTGCCCTTCTACCGGCGACCGTCTACCGCTTCCGTCCTCATCCCTCTTTGTTTTTGGCGGGATCGGCCCTTCTACTGGCGACGGTCTCCCGCTTCCGTCCGCATCCCTCTTTCTTTTTGGCGCGACCGGCCCTTCTACTGGCGACGGTCTCCCGCTTCCGTCCGCATGCCTCTTTGTTTTTGGCGGGACCGGCCCTTCTACTGGCGACGGTCCCCCGCTTCCGTCCGCATCCCTCTTTGTTTATGGCGGAACCGGCCCTTCTACTGGCGACGGTCTCCCGCTTCCGTCCGCATGCCTCTTTGTTTTTGGCGGGACCGGCCCTTCAACTGGCGACGGTCCCCCGCTTCCGTCCGCATCCCTCTTAGTTTTTGGCGGAACCGGCCCTTCTACTGGCGACGGTCTCCCGCATCCGTCTGCATCGCTCTTTGTCTCGGGCGGGACCGGCCCTTCTGCTGGCGACGGTACCTCGCTTCCGTCCGCATCGCTTTTTGTCTCGGGCGGGACCGGCCCTTCTGCTGGCAACGGTCCCCCGCTTCCGTCCGCATCGCTCTTTGTCTCGGGCGCTACCGGCCATTCTGCTGGCGACGGTCCCGCGCTTCCGTCCGCATCGCTCTTTGTCTCGGGCGGGACCGGCCCTTCTGCTGGCGACGGTCCCCCGCTTCCGTCCGCATCCCTCTTTGTTTTTGGCGGGACCGGCCCTTCTACTGGTGACTGTCCCCCGCTTCCCTCTTTGTTTTTGGCGGACCGGACCTTCTACTGGCGACGGTCTCCCGCTTCCGTCCGCATCCCTCTTTGTTTTTGGCTGGACCGGCCCTTCTACTGGCGACAGTCTCCCGCTTCCGTCCGCATCCCTCTTTGTTTTTTTGCGGGACCTGCCCTTCTACCGGCGACGGTCTACCGCTTCCGTCCTCATCCCTCTTTGCTTTTGGCGGGACCGGCCCTTCTGCTGGCGACGGTCCCCCGCTTCCGTCCGCATCGCTCTTTGTCTCGGGCGGGACCGGCCCTTCTGCTGGCGACGGTCTCCCGCTTCCGTCCGCATCCCTCTTTGTTTTTGGCGGGACCGGCCCTTCTACTGGCGACAGTCTCCCGCTTCCGTCCGCATCCCTCTTTGTTTTTTTGCGGGACCTGCCCTTCTACCGGCGACGGTCTACCGCTTCCGTCCTCATCCCTCTTTGTTTTTGGCGGGATCGGCCCTTCTACTGGCGACGGTCTCCCGCTTCCGTCCGCATCCCTCTTTCTTTTTGGCGCGACCGGCCCTTCTACTGGCGACGGTCTCCCGCTTCCGTCCGCATGCCTCTTTGTTTTTGGCGGGACCGGCCCTTCTACTGGCGACGGTCCCCCGCTTCCGTCCGCATCCCTCTTTGTTTATGGCGGAACCGGCCCTTCTACTGGCGACGGTCTCCCGCTTCCGTCCGCATGCCTCTTTGTTTTTGGCGGGACCGGCCCTTCTACTGGCGACGGTCCCCCGCTTCCGTCCGCATCCCTCTTAGTTTTTGGCGGGACCGGCCCTTCTACTGGCGACGGTCTCCCGCTTCCGTCCGCATGCCTCTTTGTTTTTGGCGGGACCGGCCCTTCTACTGGCGACGGTCCCCCGCTTCCGTCCGCATCCCTCTTTGTTTTTGGCGGAACCGGCCCTTCTACTGGCGACGGTCTCCCGCATCCGTCTGCATCCCTCTTGCTTTTGGCGGGACCGGCCCTTCTGCTGGCGACGGTCTCCCGCTTCTGTCCGCATCGCTCTTTGTCTCGGGCGGGACCGGCCCTTCTGCTGGCGACGGTACCTCGCTTCCGTCCGCATCGCTTTTTGTCTCGGGCAGGACCGGCCCTTCTACTGGCAACGGTCCCCCGCTTCCGTCCGCATCGCTCTTTGTCTCGGGCGCTACCGGCCATTCTGCTGGCGACGGTCCCGCGCTTCCGTCCGCATCGCTCTTTGTCTCGGGCGGGACCGGCCCTTCTGCTGGCGACGGTCCCCCGCTTCCGTCCGCATCCCTCTTTGTTTTTGGCGGGACCGGCCCTTCTACTGGCGACTGTCCCCCGCTTCCGTCCGCATCCCTCTTTGTTTTTGGCGGACCGGACCTTCTACTGGCGACGGTCTCCCGCTTCCGTCCGCATCCCTCTTTGTTTTTGGCGGGACCGGCCCTTCTACTGGCGACAGTCTCCCGCTTCCGTCCGCATCCCTCTTTGTTTTTTTGCGGGACCTGCCCTTCTACCGGCGACGGTCTACCGCTTCCGTCCTCATCCCTCTTTCTTTTTGGCGCGACCGGCCCTTCTACTGGCGACGGTCTCCCGCTTCCGTCCGCATCCCTCTTTCTTTTTGGCGCGACCGGCCCTTCTACTGGCGACGGTCTCCCGCTTCCGTCCGCATGCCTCTTTGTTTTTGGCGGGACCGGCCATTCTACTGGCGACGGTCCCCCGCTTCCGTCCGCATCCCTCTTTGTTTTTGGCGGAACCGGCCCTTCTACTGGCGACGGTCTCCCGCTTCCGTCCGCATGCCTCTTTGTTTTTGGAGGGACCGGCCCTTCTACTGGCGACGGTCCCCCGCTTCCGTCCGCATCCCTCTTAGTTTTTGGCGGGACTGGCCCTTCTACTGGCGACGGTCTCCCGCTTCCGTCCGCATGCCTCTTTGTTTTTGGCGGGACCGGCCCTTCTACTGGCGACGGTCCCCCGCTTCCGTCCGCATCCCTCTTTGTTTTTGGCGGAACCGGCCCTTCTACTGGCGACGGTCTCCCGCATCCGTCTGCATCCCTCTTGCTTTTGGCGGGACCGGCCCTTCTGCTGGCGACGGTCTCCCGCTTCCGTCCGCATCGCTCTTTGTCTCGGGCAGGACCGGCCCTTCTGCTGTCGACGGTCCCCCGCTTCCGTCCGCATCCCTCTTTGTTATTGGCGGGACCGGCCCTTCTACTGGCGACGGTCTCCCGCTTCCGTCCGCATCCCTCTTTGTTTTTTTGCGGGACCTGCCCTTCTACCGGCGACGGTCTCCCGCTTCCGTCCTCATCCCTCATTGTTTTTGGCGGGACCGGCCCTTCTACTGGCGACGGTCTCCCGCTTCCGTCCGCATCCCTCTTTCTTTTTGGCGCGACCGGCCCTTCTACTGGCGACGGTCTCCCGCTTCCGTCCGCATCCCTCTTTGTTTTTGGCGGGACCGGCCCTTCTACTGGCGACGGTCTTCCGCTTCCGTCCACATCCCTCTTTGTTTTTGGCGGGACCGGCCCATCTACTGGCGACGGTCTCCCGCTTCCGTCCGCATCCCTCTTTGTTTTTGGCGGGACCGGCCCTTCTACTGGCGACGGTCTCCCGCTTCCGTCCGCATCCCTCTTTGTTTTTGGCGCGACCGGCCCTTCTACTGGCGACGGTCCCCCGCTTCCGTCCGCATGCCTCTTTGTTTTTGGCGGGACCGGCCCTTCTACTGGCGACGGTCCCCCGCTTCCGTCCGCATCCCTCTTTGTTTATGGCGGAACCGGCCCTTCTACTGGCGACGGTCTCCCGCTTCCGTCCGCATGCCTCTTTGTTTTTGGCGGGACCGGCCCTTCTACTGGCGACGGTCCCCCGCTTCCGTCCGCATCCCTCTTAGTTTTTGGCGGGACCGGCCCTTCTACTGGCGACGGTCCCCCGCTTCCGTCCGCATCCCTCTTTGTTTTTGGCGGGACCGGCCCTTCTACTGGCGACGGTCCCCCGCTTCCGTCCGCATCCCTCTTTGTTTTTGGCGGAACCGGCCCTTCTACTGGCGACGGTCTCCCGCATCCGTCTGCATCCCTCTTGCTTTTGGCGGGACCGGCCCTTCTGCTGGCGACGGTCTCCCGCTTCTGTCCGCATCGCTCTTTGTCTCGGGCGGGACCGGCCCTTCTGCTGGCGACGGTACCTCGCTTCCGTCCGCATCGCTTTTTGTCTCGGGCGGGACCGGCCCTTCTGCTGGCAACGGTCCCCCGCTTCCGTCCGCATCGCTCTTTGTCTCGGGCGCTACCGGCCATTCTGCTGGCGACGGTCCCGCGCTTCCGTCCGCATCGCTCTTTGTCTCGGGCGGGACCGGCCCTTCTGCTGGCGACGGTCCCCCGCTTCCGTCCGCATCCCTCTTTGTTTTTGGCGGGACCGGCCCTTCTACTGGTGACTGTCCCCCGCTTCCGTCCGCATCCCTCTTTGTTTTTGGCGGACCGGACCTTCTACTGGCGACGGTCTCCCGCTTCCGTCCGCATCCCTCTTTGTTTTTGGCTGGACCGGCCCTTCTACTGGCGACAGTCTCCCGCTTCCGTCCGCATCCCTCTTTGTTTTTTTGCGGGACCTGCCCTTCTACCGGCGACGGTCTACCGCTTCCGTCCTCATCCCTCTTTGCTTTTGGCGGGACCGGCCTTTCTGCTGGCGACGGTCCCCCGCTTCCGTCCGCATCGCTCTTTGTCTCGGGCGGGATCGGCCCTTCTGCTGGCGACGGTCTCCCGCTTCCGTCCGCATCCCTCTTTGTTTTTGGCGGGACCGGCCCTTCTACTGGCGACAGTCTCCCGCTTCCGTCCGCATCCCTCTTTGTTTTTTTGCGGGACCTGCCCTTCTACCGGCGACGGTCTACCGCTTCCGTCCTCATCCCTCTTTGTTTTTGGCGGGATCGGCCCTTCTACTGGCGACGGTCTCCCGCTTCCGTCCGCATCCCTCTTTCTTTTTGGCGCGACCGGCCCTTCTACTGGCGACGGTCTCCCGCTTCCGTCCGCATGCCTCTTTGTTTTTGGCGGGACCGGCCCTTCTACTGGCGACGGTCCCCCGCTTCTGTCCGCATCCCTCTTTGTTTATGGCGGAACCGGCCCTTCTACTGGCGACGGTCTCCCGCTTCCGTCCGCATGCCTCTTTGTTTTTGGCGGGACCGGCCCTTCTACTGGCGACGGTCCCCCGCTTCCGTCCGCATCCCTCTTAGTTTTTGGCGGGACCGGCCCTTCTACTGGCGACGGTCTCCCGCTTCCGTCCGCATGCCTCTTTGTTTTTGGCGGAACCGGCCCTTCTACTGGCGACGGTCTCCCGCATCCGTCTGCATCCCTCTTGCTTTTGGCGGGACCGGCCCTTCTGCTGGCGACGGTCTCCCGCTTCTGTCCGCATCGCTCTTTGTCTCGGGCGGGACCGGCCCTTCTGCTGGCGACGGTACCTCGCTTCCGTCCGCATCGCTTTTTGTCTCGGGCGGGACCGGCCCTTCTGCTGGCAACGGTCCCCCGCTTCCGTCCGCATCGCTCTTTGTCTCGGGCGCTACCGGCCATTCTGCTGGCGACGGTCCCGCGCTTCCGTCCGCATCGCTCTTTGTCTCGGGCGGGACCGGCCCTTCTGCTGGCGACGGTCCCCCGCTTCCGTCCGCATCCCTCTTTGTTTTTGGCGGGACCGGCCCTTCTACTGGCGACTGTCCCCCGCTTCCGTCCGCATCCCTCTTTGTTTTTGGCGGACCAGACCTTCTACTGGCGACGGTCTCCCGCTTCCGTCCGCATCCCTCTTTGTTTTTGGCGGGACCGGCCCTTCTACTGGCGACAGTCTCCCGCTTCCGTCCGCATCCCTCTTTGTTTTTTTGCGGGACCTGCCCTTCTACCGGCGACGGTCTACCGCTTCCGTCCTCATCCCTCTTTGTTTTTGGCGGGATCGGCCCTTCTACTGGCGACGGTCTCCCGCTTCCGTCCGCATCCCTCTTTCTTTTTGGCGCGACCGGCCCTTCTACTGGCGACGGTCTCCCGCTTCCGTCCGCATGCCTCTTTGTTTTTGGCGGGACCGGCCATTCTACTGGCGACGGTCCCCCGCTTCCGTCCGCATCCCTCTTTGTTTTTGGCGGAACCGGCCCTTCTACTGGCGACGGTCTCCCGCTTCCGTCCGCATGCCTCTTTGTTTTTGGAGGGACCGGCCCTTTTACTGGCGACGGTCCCCCGCTTCCGTCCGCATCCCTCTTAGTTTTTGGCGGGACCGGCCCTTCTACTGGCGACGGTCTCCCGCTTCCGTCCGCATGCCTCTTTGTTTTTGGCGGGACCGGCCCTTCTACTGGCGACGGTCCCCCGCTTCCGTCCGCATCCCTCTTTGTTTTTGGCGGAACCGGCCCTTCTACTGGCGACGGTCTCCCGCATCCGTCTGCATCCCTCTTGCTTTTGGCGGGACCGGCCCTTCTGCTGGCGACGGTCTCCCGCATCTGTCCGCATCGCTCTTTGTCTCGGGCGAGACCGGCCCTTCTGCTGGCGACGGTACCTCGCTTCCGTCCGCATCGCTCTTTGTCTCGGGCGGGACCGGCCCTTCTGCTGGCAACGGTCCCCCGCTTCCATCCGCATCGCTCTTTGTCTCGGGCGCTACCGGCCATTCTGCTGGCGACGGTCCCCCGCTTCCGTCCGCATCGCTCTTTGTCTCGGGCGGGACCGGCCCTTCTGCTGGCGACGGTGTCCCTCTTCCGTCCGCATCCCTCTTTGTTTTTGGCGGGACCGGCCCTTCTACTGGCGACTGTCCCCCGCTTCCGTCCGCATCCCTCTTTGTTTTTGGCGGGACCGGACCTTCTACTGGCGACGGTCTCCCGCTTCCGTCCGCATCCCTCTTTGTTTTTGGCGGGACCGGCCCTTCTACTGGCGACGGTCTCCCGCTTCCGTCCGCATCCCTGTTTGTTTTTGGCGGGACCGGCCCTTCTACTGGCGACGGTCTCCCGCTTCCGTCCGCATCCCTCTTTGTTTTTGGCGTGACCGCCCCTTCTACTGGCGACGGTCTCCCGCTTCCGTCCGCATCCCTCTTTGTTTTTGGCGGGACCGACCTTCTACTGGCGACGGTTTGCTGCTTCCGTCCGCATCCCTCTTTGTTTTTGGCGGGACCGGCCCTTCTACTAGCGACGGTCTCCCGCTTCCGTCCGCATCCCTCTTTGGTTTTGGCGGGACCGGCCTTTTACTGGCGACGGTTTGCTGCTTCCGTCCGCATCCCTCTTTGTTTTTGGCGGGACCGGCCCTTCTACTGGCGACGGTCTCCCGCTTCCGTCAGCATACCTCTTTGTTTTTGGCGGGACCGGCCCTTCTACTGGCGACGGCTTCCCGCTTCCGTCCACATCCCTGTTTGTTTTTGGCGGGACCGGCCCTTCTACTGGCGACGCTCTCCCGCTTCCGTCCGCATCCCTCTTTGTTTTTGGCGGGACCGGCCTTTCTACTGGCGACGGTCTGCTGCTTCCGTCCGCATCCCTCTTTGTTTTTGGCGGGACCGGCCCTTCTACTGGCAATGGTCTCCCACTTCCGTCCGCATCCCTCCTTGTTTTTGGCGGGACCGGGCCTTCTACTGGCGACGGTCTGCCGCTTTCGTCCGCATCCCTGTTTGTTTTTGGCGGGACCGGCCCTTCTACTGGCGACGGTCTCCCGCATCCGTCTGCATCCCTCTTGCTTTTGGCGGGACCGGCCCTTCTACTGGCGACGGTCTCCCGCTTCCGTCCGCATCCCTCTTTGTTTTTGGCGGGACCGGCCCTTCTACTGGCAATGGTCTCCCACTTCCGTCCGCATCCCTCCTTGTTTTTGGCTGGACCGGCCCTTCTACTGGCAATGGTCTCCCACTTCCGTCCGCATCCCTCCTTGTTTTTGGCGGGACCAGCCCTTCTACTGGCGACGGTCTCCCGCTTCCGTCCGCATCCCTGTTTGTTTTTGGCGGGACCGGCCCTTCTACTGGCGACGGTCTCCCGCTTCCGTCCGCATCCCTCTTTGTTTTTGGCGTGACCGCCCCTTCTACTGGCGACGGTCTCCCGCTTCCGTCCGCATCCCTCTTTGTTTTTGGCGGGACCGACCTTCTACTGGCGACGGTTTGCTGCTTCCGTCCGCATCCCTCTTTGTTTTTGGCGGGACCGGCCCTTCTACTAGCGACGGTCTCCCGCTTCCGTCCGCATCCCTCTTTGGTTTTGGCGGGACCGGCCTTTTACTGGCGACGGTTTGCTGCTTCCGTCCGCATCCCTCTTTGTTTTTGGCGGGACCGGCCCTTCTACTGGCGACGGTCTCCCGCTTCCGTCAGCATACCTCTTTGTTTTTGGCGGGACCGGCCCTTCTACTGGCGACGGCTTCCCGCTTCCGTCCACATCCCTGTTTGTTTTTGGCGGGACCGGCCCTTCTACTGGCGACGCTCTCCCGCTTCCGTCCGCATCCCTCTTTGTTTTTGGCGGGACCGGCCTTTCTACTGGCGACGGTCTGCCGCTTCCGTCCGCATCCCTCTTTGTTTTTGGCGGGACCGGCCCTTCTACTGGCAATGGTCTCCCACTTCCGTCCGCATCCCTCCTTGTTTTTGGCGGGACCGGGCCTTCTACTGGCGACGGTCTGCCGCTTTCGTCCGCATCCCTGTTTGTTTTTGGCGGGACCGGCCCTTCTACTGGCGACGGTCTCCCGCATCCGTCTGCATCCCTCTTGCTTTTGGCGGGACCGGCCCTTCTACTGGCGACGGTCTCCCGCTTCCGTCCGCATCCCTCTTTGTTTTTGGCGGGACCGGCCCTTCTACTGGCAATGGTCTCCCACTTCCGTCCGCATCCCTCCTTGTTTTTGGCTGGACCGGCCCTTCTACTGGCAATGGTCTCCCACTTCCGTCCGCATCCCTCCTTGTTTTTGGCGGGACCAGCCCTTCTACTGGCGACGGTCTCCCGCTTCCGTCCACATCCCTCTTTGTTTTTGGCGGGAGCAGCCCTTCTACTGGCGACGGTCTCCCGCTTCCGTCCACATCCCTCTTTGTTTTTGGCGGGACCAGCCCTTCTACTGGCGACGGTCTCCCGCTTCCGTCCGCATCCCTGTTTGTTTTTGGCGGGACCGGCCCTTCTACTGGCGACGGTCTCCCGCTTCCGTCCGCATCCCTCTTTGTTTTTGGCGGGACCGGCCCTTCTACTGGCGACGGTCTCCCGCTTCCGTCCGCATCCCTCTTTGTTTTTGGCGGGGCCGACCTTCTACTGGCGACGGTTTGCTGCTTCCGTCCGCATCCCTCTTTGTTTTTGGCGGGACCGGCCCTTCTACTAGCGACGGTCTCCCGCTTCCGTCCGCATCCCTCTTTGGTTTTGGCGGGACCGGCCTTTTACTGGCGACGGTTTGCTGCTTCCGTCCGCATCCCTCTTTGTTTTTGGCGGGACCGGCCCTTCTACTGGCGATGGTCTCCCGCTTCCGTCCGCATCCCTCTTTGTTTTTGGCGGGACCGGTCCTTCTACTGGCGACGGCTTCCCGCTTCCGTCCGCATCCCTGTTTGTTTTTGGCGGGACCGGCCCTTCTACTGGCGACAGTCTCCCGCTTCCGTCCGCGTCCCTCTTTGTTTTTGGCGGGACCGGCCTTTCTCCTGGCGACGGTCTGCCGCTTCCGTCCGCATCCCTCTTTGTTTTTGGCGGGGCCGGCCCTTCTACTGGTGACAGTCTTCTGTTTCTGTCCGCATCCCTCTTTGTTTCGGGTGGGACCGGCCCTTCTACTGGCGACGGTCTCCCGCTTCCGTCCGCATCCCTCTTTGTTTTTGGCGGGACCGGCGCTTCTACTGGCAATGGTCTCCCACTTCCGTCCGCATCCCTCCTTGTTTTTGGCGGGACCGGCCCTTCTACTGGCGACGGTCTGCCGCTTTCGTCCGCATCCCTCTTTGTTTTTGGCGGGACCGGCCCTTCTACTGGCGACGGTCTCCCGCTTCCGTCCGCATCCCTCTTTGTTTTTGGCGGGACCGGCCCTTCTACTGGCGACGGTCTCCCGCTTCCGTCCGCATCCCTCTTTGTTTTTGGCGGGACCGGCCCTTCTACTGGCGACGGTCTCCCGCTTCCGTCCGCATCCCTCTTTCTTTTTGGCGGTACCGGCCCTTCTACTGGCGACGGTCTCCCGCTACCGTCTGCATCCCTCTTTGTTTTTGGCGGGACCGGCCTTCTACTGGCGACGGTTTGCTGCTTCCGTCCGCATCCCTCTTTGTTTTTGGCAGGACCGGCCCTTCTACTGGCGACGGTCTCCCGCTTCCGTCCGCATCCCTGTTTGTTTTTGGCGGGACCGGCCCTTCTACTGGCGACGGTCTCCCGCATCCGTCTGCATCCCTCTTGCTTTTGGCGGGACCGGCCCTTCTACTGGCGACGGTCTCCCGCTTCCGTCCGCATCCCTCTTTGTTTTTGGCGGGACCGGCCCTTCTACGGGCAATGGTCTCCCACTTCCGTCCGCATCCCTCCTTGTTTTTGGCGGGACCGGGCCTTCTACTGGCGACGGTCTGCCGCTTTCGTCCGCATCCCTCTTTGTTTTTGGCGGGACCGGACCTTCTGCTGGCGACGGTCTCCCGCTTCCGTCCACATCCCTCTTTGGTTTTGGCGGGATCGGCCCTTCTACTGGCGACGTTTTTTCCCGCTTCCGTCCGCATCCCTCTTTGTTTTTGGCGGGACCGGCCCTTCTACTGGCGACGGTCTCCCGCTTCCGTCCGCATCCCTCTTTTTTTTTGGCGGGACCGGCCCTTCTACTGGCGATGGCCTCCCGCTTCCGTCCGCATCCCTGTTTGTTTTTGGCGGGACCGGCCCTTCTACTGGCGACGGCCTCCCGCTTCCATCCGCATCCCTGTTTGTTTTTTGTGGGACCGGCCCTTCTACTGGCGACGGTCTCCCGCTTCCGTCCACATCCCTCTTTGTCTCGGCCGGGACCGGCCTTTCTGCTGGCGACGGTCCCCCGCTTCCGTCCGCATCGCTCTTTGTCTCGGGCAGGACCGGCCCTTCTGCTGGCGACGGTCTCCCGCTTCCGTCCACATCCCTCTTTGTCTCGGCCGGGACCGGCCTTTTTGCTGGCGACGGTCCCCCGCTTCCGTCCGCATCGGTCTTTGTCTCGGGCAGGACCGGCCCTTCTGCTGTCGACGGTCTCCCGCTTCCGTCCACATCTCTCTTTGTCTCGGGCGGGACCGGCCTTTCTGCTGGTGACGGTCCCCCGCTTCCGTCCGCATCGCTCTTTGTCTCGGGCAGGACCGGCCCTTCTGCTGGCGACGGTCTCCCGCTTCCGTCCGCATCCCTCTTTGTCTCGGGCGGGACCGGCCTTTCTGCTGGTGACGGTCCCCCGCTTCCGTCCGCATCGCTCTTTGTCTCGGGCGGGACCGGCCCTTCTGCTGGCGACGGTCTCCCGCTTCCGTCCGCATCCCTCTTTGTTTTTGGCGGGACCGGCCCTTCTACTGGCGACGGTCTCCCGCTTCCGTCCGCATCCCTCTTTGTTTTTGGCGGGATCGGCCTTCTACTGGCGACGGTTTGCTGCTTCCGTCCGCATCCCTCTTTGTTTTTGGCGGGACCGGCCCTTCTACTGGCGACGGTCTCCCGCTTCCGTCCGCATCCCTCTTTGTTTTTGGTGGGACCGGCCCTTCTACTGGCGACGGTCTCCCGCTTCCGTCCGCATCCCTCTTTGTTTTTGGCGGGACCGACCTTCTACTGGCGACGGTTTGCTGCTTCCGTCCGCATCCCTCTTTGTTTTTGGCGGGACCGGCCTTTTACTGGCGACGGTTTGCTGCTTCCGTCCGCATCCCTCTTTGTTTTTGGCGGGACCGACCTTCTACTAGCGACGGTCTCCCGCTTCCGTCCGCATCCCTCTTTGGTTTTGGCGGGACCGGCCTTTTACTGGCGACGGTTTGCTGCTTCCGTCCGCATCCCTCTTTGTTTTTGGCGGGACCGGCCCTTCTACTGGCGACGGTCTCCCGCTTCCGTCAGCATCCCTCTTTCTTTTTGGCGGGACCGGCCCTTCTACTGGCGACGGCTTCCCGCTTCCGTCCACATCCCTGTTTGCTTTTGGCGGGACCGGCCCTTCTACTGGCGACGGTCTCCCGCTTCCGTCCGCATCCCTCTTTGTTTTTGGCGGGACCGGCCTTTCTACTGGCGACGGTCTGCCGCTTCCGTCCGCATCCCTCTTTGTTTTTGGCGGGACCGGCCCTTCTACTGGCAATGGTCTCCCACTTCCGTCCGCATCCCTCCTTGTTTTTGGCGGGACCGGGCCTTCTACTGGCGACGGTCTGCCGCTTTCGTCCGCATCCCTGTTTGTTTTTGGCGGGACCGGCCCTTCTACTGGCGACGGTCTCCCGCATCCGTCTGCATCCCTCTTGCTTTTGGCGGGACCGGCCCTTCTACTGGCGACGGTCTCCCGCTTCCGTCCGCATCCCTCTTTGTTTTTGGCGGGACCGGCCCTTCTACTGGCAATGGTCTCCCACTTCCGTCCGCATCCCTCCTTGTTTTTGGCGGGACCGGCCCTTCTACTGGCAATGGTCTCCCACTTCCGTCCGCATCCCTCCTTGTTTTTGGCGGGACCGGCCCTTCTACTGGCGACGGTCTCCCGCTTCCGTCCGCATCCCTCTTTGTTTTTGGCGGGAGCGGCCCTTCTACTGGCGATGGTCTCCCGCTTCCGTCCACATCCCTCTTTGTTTTTGGTGGGACCAGCCCTTCTACTGGCGACGGTCTCCCGCTTCCGTCCGCATCCCTGTTTGTTTTTGGCGGGACCGGCCCTTCTACTGGCGACGGTCTCCCGCTTCCGTCCGCATCCCTCTTTGTTTTTGGCGGGACCGGCCCTTCTACTGGCGACGGTCTCCCGCTTCCGTCCGCATCCCTCTTTGTTTTTGGCGGGACCGACCTTCTACTGGCGACGGTTTGCTGCTTCCGTCCGCATCCCTCTTTGTTTTTGGCGGGACCGGCCCTTCTACTAGCGACGGTCTCCCGCTTCCGTCCGCATCCCTCTTTGGTTTTGGCAAGACCGGCCTTTTACTGGCGACGGTTTGCTGCTTCCGTCCGCATCCCTCTTTGTTTTTGGCGGGACCGGCCCTTCTACTGGCGACGGTCTCCCGCTTCCGTCCGCATCCCTCTTTGTTTTTGGCGGGACCGGTCCTTCTACTGGCGACGGCTTCCCGCTTCCGTCCGCATCCCTGTTTGTTTTTGGCGGGACCGGCCCTTCTACTGGCGACAGTCTCCCGCTTCCGTCCGCATCCCTCTTTGTTTTTGGCGGGACCGGCCTTTCTCCTGGCGACGGTCTGCCGCTTCCGTCCGCATCCCTCTTTGTTTTTGGCGGGGCCGGCCCTTCTACTGGTGACAGTCTTCTGTTTCTGTCCGCATCCCTCTTTGTTTCGGGTGGGACCGGCCCTTCTACTGGCGACGGTCTCCCGCTTCCGTCCGCATCCCTCTTTGTTTTTGGTGGGACCGGCGCTTCTACTGGCAATGGTCTCCCACTTCCGTCCGCATCCCTCCTTGTTTTTGGCGGGACCGGCCCTTCTACTGACGACGGTCTGCCGCTTTCGTCCGCATCCCTCTTTGTTTTTGGCGGGACCGGACCTTCTACTGGCGACGGTCTCCCGCTTCCGTCCGCATCCCTCTTTGTTTTGGGCGGGACCGGCCCTTCTACTGGCGACGGTCTCCCGCTTCCGTCCGCATCCCTCTTTGTTTTTGGCGGGACCGGCCCTTCTACTGGCGACGGTCTCCCGCTACCGTCTGCATCCCTCTTTGTTTTTGGCGGGACCGGCCTTCTACTGGCGACGGTTTGCTGCTTCCGTCCGCATCCCTCTTTGTTTTTGGCGGGACCGGCCCTTCTACTGGCGACGGTCTCCCGCTTCCGTCCGCATCCCTCTTTTTTTTTGGCAGGACCGGCCCTTCTACTGGCGACGGTCTCCCGCTTCCGTCCGCATCCCTGTTTGTTTTTGGCGGGACCGGCCCTTCTACTGGCGACGGTCTCCCGCATCCGTCTGCATCCCTCTTGCTTTTGGCGGGACCGGCCCTTCTACTGGCGACGGTCTCCCGCTTCCGTCCGCATCCCTCTTTGTTTTTGGCGGGACCGGCCCTTCTACTGGCAATGGTCTCCCACTTCCGTCCGCATCCCTCCTTGTTTTTGGCGGGACCGGGCCTTCTACTGGCGACGGTCTGCCGCTTTCGTCCGCATCCCTCTTTGTTTTTGGCGGGACCGGACCTTCTGCTGGCGACGGTCTCCCGCTTCCGTCCGCATCCCTCTTTGGTTTTGGCGGGACCGGCCCTTCTACTGGCGACGTTTTTTCCCGCTTCCGTCCGCATCCCTCTTTGTTTTTGGCGGGACCGGCCCTTCTACTGGCGACGGTCTCCCGCTTCCGTCCGCATCCCTCTTTTTTTTTGGCGGGACCGGCCCTTCTACTGGCGATGGCCTCCCGCTTCCGTCCGCATCCCTGTTTGTTTTTGGCGGGACCGGCCCTTCTACTGGCGACGGCCTCCCGCTTTCATCCGCATCCCTGTTTGTTTTTGGCGGGACCGGCCCTTCTACTGGCGACGGTCTCCCGCTTCCGTCCACATCCCTCTTTGTCTCGGCCGGGACCGGCCTTTCTGCTGGCGACGGTCCCCCGCTTCCGTCCGCATCGCTCTTTGTCTCGGGCAGGACCGGCCCTTCTGCTGGCGACGGTCTCCCGCTTCCGTCCACATCCCTCTTTGTCTCGGCCGGGACCGGCCTTTTTGCTGGCGACGGTCCCCCGCTTCCGTCCGCATCGCTCTTTGTCTCGGGCAGGACCGGCCCTTCTGCTGTCGACGGTCTCCCGCTTCCGTCCACATCTCTCTTTGTCTCGGGCGGGACCGGCCTTTCTGCTGGTGACGGTCCCCCGCTTCCGTCCGCATCGCTCTTTGTCTCGGGCAGGACCGGCCCTTCTGCTGGCGACGGTCTCCCGCTACCGTCCGCATCCCTCTTTGTCTCGGGCGGGACCGGCCTTTCTGCTGGTGACGGTCCCCCGCTTCCGTCCGCATCGCTCTTTGTCTCGGGCGGGACCGGCCCTTCTGCTGGCGACGGTCTCCCGCTTCCGTCCGCATCCCTCTTTGTTTTTGGCGGGACCGGCCCTTCTACTGGCGACGGTCTCCCGCTTCCGTCCGCATCCCTCTTTGTTTTTGGCGGGATCGGCCTTCTACTGGCGACGGTTTGCTGCTTCCGTCCGCATCCCTCTTTGTTTTTGGCGGGACCGGCCCTTCTACTGGCGACGGTCTCCCGCTTCCGTCCGCATCCCTCTTTGTTTTTGGTGGGACCGGCCCTTCTACTGGCGACGGTCTCCCGCATCCGTCTTCATCCCTCTTGCTTTTGGCGGGACCGGCCCTTCTACTGGCGACGGTCTCCCGCTTCCGTCCGCATCCCTCTTTGTTTTTGGCGCGACCGTCCCTTCTACTGGCAATGGTCCCCCACTTCCGTCCGCATCCCTCCTTGTTTTTGGCGGGACCGGGCCTTCTACTGGCGACGGTCTGCCGCTTTCGTCCGCATCCCTCTTTGTTTTTGGCGGGACCGGACCTTCTGCTGGCGACGGTCTCCCGCTTCCGTCCGCATCCCTCTTTGGTTTTGGCGGGACCGGCCCTTCTACTGGCGACGTTTTTTCCCGCTTCCGTCCGCATCCCTCTTTGTTTTTGGCGGGACCGGCCCTTCTACTGGCGATGGCCTCCCGCTTCCGTCCGCATCCCTGTTTGTTTTTGGCGGGACCGGCCCTTCTACTGGCGATGGCCTCCCGCTTCCGTCCGCATCCCTGTTTGTTTTTGGCGTGACCGGCCCTTCTACTGGCGACGGCCTCCCGCTTCCATCCGCATCCCTCTTTGTCTCGGGCAGGACCGGCCCTTCTGCTGGCGACGGTCTCCCGCTTCCGTCCACATCCCTCTTTGTCTCGGCCGGGACCGGCCTTTTTGCTGGCGACGGTCCCCCGCTTCCGTCCGCATCGCTCTTTGTCTCGGGCAGGACCGGCCCTTCTGCTGTCGACGGTCTCCCGCTTCCGTCCACATCTCTCTTTGTCTCGGGCGGGACCGGCCTTTCTGCTGGTGACGGTCCCCCGCTTCCGTCCGCATCCCTCTTTGTTTTTGGCGGGACCGGCCCTTCTACTGGCGACGGTCTCCCGCTTCCGTCCGCATCCCTCTTTGTTTTTGGCGGGATCGGCCTTCTACTGGCGACGGTTTGCTGCTTCCGTCCGCATGCCTCTTTGTTTTTGGCGGGACCGGCCCTTCTACTGGCGACGGTCTCCCGCTTCCATCCGCATCCCTCTTTGTTTTTGGCGGGAACGGCCCTTCTACTGGCGACGGTCTCCCGCTTCCGTCCGCATCCCTCTTTGTATTTGGCGGGACCGGCCCTTCTGCTGGCGACGGTCCCCCGCTTCCGTCCGTATCCCTCTTTGTTTTTGGCGGGATCGGCCCTTCTACTGGCAACTGTCCTCCGCTTCCGTCCCCATCCCTCTTTGTCTCGGGCGGGACCGGCCCTTCTGCTGGCGACGGTCCCCCGCTTCCGTCCGCATCGCTCTTTGTCTCGGGCGGGACCGGCCCTTCTGCTGGCGACGGTCTCCCGCTTCCGTCCGCATCCCTCTTTGTTTTTTGGGGGTGCGTCCCTTCTACTGGCGTCGGTCCCCCGCTTCCGTCCGCATCCCTCTTTGTTTTTGGCGGGACCGGCCCTTTTGCTGGCGACGGTCCCCCGCTTCTGTCCGCATCGCTCTTTGTCTCGGGCGGGACCGGCCCTTCTGCTGGCGACGGTCTCCCGCTTCCGTCCGCATCCCTCTTTGTTTTTGGCGGGACAGGTCCTGCTACTGGCGACGGTCTCCCGCTTCCGTCCGCATGCCTCTTTGTTTTTGGCCGGACCCGTCCTTCTACTGGTGACGGTCTCCCGCTTCCGTCCGCATCCCTCTTTGTTTTTGGCGGGACCGGCCCTTCTACTGGCGACGGTCTCCTGCTTCCGTCCGCATCCCTCTTTGTTTTTGGCGGGACCGGCCCTTCTACTGGCGACGGTCTCCCGCTTCCGTCCGCATCCCTCTTTGTTTTTGGCGGGTGCGGCCCTTCTACTGGCGACGGTCTCCCGCTTCCGTCCGCATCCCTCTTTGTTTTTGGGGGGACCGGCCCTTCTACTGGCGACGGTTCCCCGCTTCCGTCCGTATCCCTCTTTGTTTTTGGCGGGACTGGCCCTTCTACTGGCGACGGTCTCCCGCTTCCGTCCGCATCCCTCTTTGTTTTTGGCGGGACCGGCCCTTCTACTGGCGACGGTCCCCCGCTTCCGTCCGCATCCCTCTTTGTTTTTGGTGGGACCGGCCCTTCTACTGGCGACGGTCCCCCGCTTCCGTCCGCATCCCTCTTTGTCTCGGGCGGGACCGGCCCTTCTGCTGGCGACGGTCCCCCGCTTCCGTCCGCATCGCTCTTTGTCTCGGGCGGGATCGGCCCTTCTGCTGGCGACGGTCCCCCGCTTCCGTCCGCATCGCTCTTTGTCTCCGGAGGGACCGGCCCTTCTGCTGGCGACGGCCCCCCGCTTCCGTCCGCATCGCTCTTTGTCTCGGGCAGGATCGGCCCTTCTGCTGGCGATGGTCCCCCGCTTCCGTCCGCATCCCTCTTTATTTTTGATTGGACTGGTCTTTTTTCTGGCGATGGTCTACTGCTTCCGTCCATATCCTTGGGTCTCTTCTGTGCTCAGATAAAACTGCCTCCTTTCACATCATCTCTTTTTTTTGTGTGTCATGCATTTCTTTACAGAGTCTATCCTTACAGAGTCTATTCATAGAAATCCAGAGAACCAAGTGGCCAAGTATTTGCTCGACAATGAACTTCGTGATGGTGCCTATCCGGACCTGTGAGGAATATGGTCAAGCTACAGGAGCCAAAGTCAACTGCGGGAGGTTGGAGTCCATAGTACGTCCCCTTTCTCCATCCAGCTGGACTTTATGAAGATCCTGGGAGTCACATTCGGAAAAGATCATGCAGTACTAGAGTATTGGCAAAATTTCTTGCCCAAAGTCAACGTAAAGATGGACTGTGGAGCCTCAGACAGCTGACCCTCGAGGGAGAGACACTCGTACAATGATATCCTGCCTGTGTCCCATTACATGGCGGACGCCTGGTTAACCCATTTCATTGTCAGTCCTGGTGCTGTCCTGACAATCTTTTGCTTCAGTTTTGCAATTTCCTGTTCTTCAACTATAGGCACCATTTGGCCAAGACCCAGCATGCATTTTTCTGGAGTTTTTTAATACGTTTTTTCCGCTCTCTTGAGGCTTAATGCCTTATGGTGTTCAGGTGGAAAAATGCATGAATGAATTAAACACTATTGTATTACCCTAATTTCTCATGATGAATTTCTTCTCATAAATTACCAACCACAGATGTTTTCATCCTTTTTACCTATGTATTGTAGATATTATTCATATAAATTACATTAAAGGGGTTGTACCGCGCCGAAACGTTTTTTTTTTCTTTTTTCAATAGCCCCCCGGTTCGGCGCGAGACAAACCCGATGCAGATGTAAAAAAAAAAAAATACGTCCAGTACTTACCCGAATCCCCGCGCTCCCGCGACTTCTTACTTACCTTAGTAAGATGGCCGCCGGGATCTTCACCCACGATGCACCGCGGGTCTTCTCCCATGGTGCACCGTGGGCTCTGTGCGCTCCATTGCCGATTCCAGCCTCCTGAATGGCTGGAATCGGCACACGTGACGGGGCGGAGCTACGAGTAGCAGCTCTCCGGCACGAGCGGCCCCATTCGGAAGGGAGAAGACCGGACTGCGCAAGCGCGTCTAATCGGGCGATTAGACGCTGAAATTAGACGGCACCATGGAGACGGGGACGCCAGCAACGGAGCAGGTAAGTGAATAACTTCTGTATGGCTCATATTTAATGCACAATGTACATTACAAAGTGCATTAATATGGCCATACAGAAGTGTATAACCCCACTTGCTTTCGCGGGACAACCCCCTTTAACTCCTCCCTTTTTCCTTTGTATTAAAAAATAGTTTTCAATGGGACCGCTTATACAGCAGCTCGATCGCCGCGCTTTCCAGGGCTGCGATTTTCGAGCGGTGGCTGTTCTATTTTTGCCTGTTTAGCGCACCTCATCAATGGTGAGGTATGTTAAACTCCGCTGTCAGCCGCAGCTTCCTGAGGCTAAAAGCGAAAGTAAAATTGCGGCAAACCAATTGCGTGATTTAAATCGCGGTGCTTACCGTAATGAATGTGTGAGGGAGACCTTAGGCTGCGTTCACACAGGATGGAAATCCCGTGGAAATCTCACGAGAATGTCCACAGTGGGACAGCACGGAAATTCCACAAGATTTCCGCAGCTTGAAGTCCAGCGGGTTTTCAAGCGGCTTATTCCTCTGCGGCCAGCTCTTCTCCATTAAGAAGAGAGTTGGCCGCAGCGGAAACGGCAATAATATTAACATGCTGCGGCTTGGATTTCCGTGCGCCAGGTTAATTTCAGCGCAGCTTGGCCGCAGCATGTGGACTAGATTTTTGCAAATCTCGTCCAATTTGCTGCTTCATCCCAGGATTAGAATTGCCAGTGGAATTTCCTTGCAGAAAGTCTGCACCGAAATCCCGCGGCAATTCTGGATTGTGTGAACCCAGCCATAGGGTACACTTAACGGAATCAATGCAGGTTTTCCATAGCGGAATATTTACATCACATTCTGCACCGTTGTTGATTTTTTTGTATTTTATTAAACAGATTTGCAACAGATTTCGCCCTTTGACTTGGCACCGCGGCAAACGTCACCCCTTCGAAGTCCACACCAATTGTGCGTTTTTTTACATTTGATGCAGATTTTGGTCCAAATTCTTCTTCCGAAAAAATCCGCACTGGTTCCACTACGTGTAAATGTCCACGGTAATTCTGCCTCCAAAGTAGGGTCTTTTTGGCGCATTTTTCATGTGAATTCACATTCAGAATTTGCCGTCAATGGGTAAAATCCCCATGTGGAATTTTGACGCGGAAGATATTGATTTCGTGAATTTCCGCATCAAGACATGCTACTGTTTTAGTTTTCACATCATCTGTGTAACCGGGATTGATGGACTGAACCTACAGAAAGTAGGGCATCTCAAACCTGATAGGCAAGTACTAATCAATATATATAGGGAGGATGCACTGAAAAATATAGTACAATTGTTTTTGGCCACCATTATTATGGCCGTGATGAGCGGCGCGCTGCGCAACAACTACACAGTGATGTTTGTTTGCTGCGTGATGCCAATCTCCAAACATTATAGTGCATGCTGCAGTTCTCTTTCACGTGAATGATGTGTTTTTTCACACACCTAAGTATGAGTGGCCCAATAGAAATCAATGGGCTACTGACATTGCATGTTGCGCAAATCTCGTCCACTTTGGTGGTTAAGCTCGGGCTTAAGATTGTTGGCGGAATTTCCGCCCCATCTGAACCCAGCCTTACAGTACAATCCAGAGGCAGGAGTTTTCAAAAATATTCAAACGGTGCGAAAATTTTCTGCGACAAATCTGCAGAATGTCCATTTATGTTACAGAATTCAACTCTTGAACTCCAGGGGTTAGGATCTGCAATAACAAACTGCAGCCAAATGGGCTATTCTGCCGCGGATCTGCATGTGGGTATAACTCTGTCAGTAGGCAAATACATATGTGTACCCATCGCTTCCACATGCTGTATACAATTGTGTCATAACTAGAGATGAGCGAACGTACTCGGCCACGCCCCTTTTTCGCCCGAGCACCGCGATTTTCGAGTACTTCCGTACTCTGGCGAAAAGATTCAGGGGGCGCCGTGGGTGAGTGGGGGGTTGCAGCGGGGAGTGGGGGGGAGAGGGAGAGAGAGAGGGCTCCCCCTGCTCCCCGCTGCTACCCCCCCCTCCCCCCCCGCGCGTGCCGCCACGGCTCCCCCCCGCCCCCTGAATCTTTTCACCCGAGTACTGAAGTACTCGAAAATCGCGGTGCTCGATTGAGTAAATACTCGAACTGAGTAGATTCGCTCATCTCTAGTCATAACCCTGCATCTCCTTACACAATCACAACTTATGGGTAAGTCCCATGGACGTTTTTACACTGCGTTTGCCATCATGTGGCGTCTCTCACCAGCATATACATGTCATGTGCAACTCCCCAATCTGGTGGCCATAAGGCACTTGTTTCATGGGCCTTCTGCAATCATCACTGACCCCTTCCACTCTGTAGGCGCTGCGTCCAAACACCACAGAACTCCAGGCGTCGTCGATGTCACCAGCACAAGGGTGTCACACAAGAAATATGCGGCACTACTGTTACCTTGGGCTTCCTCATCCATAGGACCAACCTCTCCTGCTCCGTAGGAGCCGTGTCCTTAGCAAACAGGATCCCCGATGCCGTGGACACCATTTCCATTGAGGCGTTTCCACGCAAAACAGCTTTCTTCTACCCCTGGATAACGGTGCAGCAGCTCCTGTGAGGTCTGATTGGCTGCAGTGGTCACCTGATTTCCACTTTCAGTACAATCAGAGGTCACAGTTTGTATTTTTTATTATTTTATTGCATGGACAGCTGTTGAAAAAAATAATTAAAGCGGTTGCCCGGCTTTAAAAAAAAAATGTAATTTTTCAGTCGACATAGCTGCCTCGAGGTCTTGTTTTTTGCAGGACAAGCTGTAGTTTTCTATGGTAGCACTTATCGTACTGAAAAACTTTAAAATATTTCTCTGTGGTATGAAATGGAAAAAACCCTTGTGCTATTTTGGGGGGCATCTTGTGTTTACGGCGTACCTGGTGCAGCTGACTTTATTCTGTGGGTCAGGACGAATAAAGCATACATTTGATACGGCCAGATTTTCTTTCACTACTTTCAAAAAAAATATTTTTTGTAAAGAAAAAAAAGTTCCGTACTAAAAGTTTCACTGTCATCTTCTAACCCCGTGACTTTACTTTTCCGTCGATGAGGCTGTAGGAGGGCTCATTGGTTTGCAGCACAACCTGCAGTTTCTATTGGTATTATTTTCAGATACATCATGACTCTTTAAATGCTTCTTAAATCTTTTCTTCGAGACAGGATGACCAAAAACAACACAATTTTAGTGTTGTGTATTTCTTTTCACTAAGTGGGATAAATCTTTTTATTTGTTTTACAGATTCATTGATAGGACTTTAATAAGTCCAATGTTAAAAATGAGAAGGGGGGGGGGTTGAAACTTTCCTTTTTTTTCTTAAGGTAAACAGATTTCTAATTTTTACATTTTTTTGTTTGTTCCCACAGGGAACTTAAACTTGCAATTATTTGAATGCACTTTCTCAGTATCACAGTATATTGTATTTTTGCAGACATTCTATAGGCAAAAATCCATGGCAGCTCTCGGGCCTCCACAATGAATGGCACCCTGTGATCTCTGAGATCAGCAGACAGTGGGAGCCCCTTCTGTTGGGCCATTTAAATGCTGCTGCCAGTACTGACCACAAGATGTAAAGGCTAGAGATAAGCGAGCACGCTCGGTAAGGTCAGTTACTTGAGCGAGCCTTGCTCATCTCAAGTAACTGCCTTCTTCTCCGAGCGTGCTCGGTGAGGTAGCGGGGGTCGGCAGGGAAGAGCGGAGGGGAGCGGGATGTCTCTCTCTTCCACCCCCACCCCCACCGTGCGCGCACGCTCGGAGGAGAGGGCAGTTACTCGAGATGAGCGAGGCTCGCTCGAGTAACTGACCTTGCCAAGCGTGCTTGCTCATATCTAGTAAAGGCCCATTTAAACACAATTACTATCACTCAAAAGATGTCTTTTGAGCAATAATCGGGTTTCCATTTATAGCGCAAGGTGATTGCTCAAACGTTGAGCGATCACCTTGCGCTCCAAGCGGGGGATGCAGAAGACAAGCGGGGCCGCATGTCTTCTGCATCCAGCTGTTCCCTGCTCAGAGCGACTGGCTGTTATACAGCCAAGCGCTCCTAGCGGGGGATGAGGAACACAGCTGGACAGCTGTGTTCTTTATATCCCCCGCCTGTCTTCAGAGAGCGGGATACAACTGAAACAATAGTATCAGCTGTATTCCGCTGTGAATTCCTGATAACTGATCGCTATCTTTCAGCATACTGAAAGATCAGCGACTGCTTAACGAAAACTGGACAATGTCAGTGCAATTAGACACAACGATTATCACTCAAAAGACGGCTTTTGAGCGATAATCGTTGTCTAAACGGGCCTTTACTTGTTAATAGCCAGATAGGGCCCACTTCATACAAACCCCATGCATATCCGATGTACATCAGCTGTCAGCCAAAGGTTAAAACAAATCAATATTAGTGCCCAATATGTGATGACCAATGAAAATTTAAATTCATTTTAATACTCAACGTGTACATTTACAGTACAAAATACTATACATATATGATTTCATACAGAGGGATGTGACGATCATGGTTTTCACAATTCAGTCTCTGAGTCTCTTTTTGACTCCTTTCCAAACAACAGGTTTACTACAGGCTGCCTTATCATCCTCCTCCTCAGTCTCCTCTCCAGAGGCTTCATCACTTCCTTTCGCAGCATCACTACTACCCTCTTCTTCATCCTCATCAGACGACTCTTCTTCATCACTTTCATCATTTGTTAATCTGAAAAATTACAAACATCTTTTTAAGACTGCATAGATACCAAATGCCGGTGACAACGGAATAGAAAAGGTCATTGCCAATTATACAGCTAAAGGCTACATTCCCTCATCGTAAAGCATTCCGCTGTGGATTTTGGTGCAAATCAGGCCAACTTTGTCATGGATTTCAACTCCTTTATGAAAAGGTGAAATCAGCGCTGAGAATCCGCAGCATGGATTGAGAAAAATAAAAATCTGCACTGCAGGTCATTTTACGCAACGGATTTCCACTGCAGCGTTTGCTTGAGATTCCTTGGAGTCTCATCCACACTGCTGATTCTGTAAAATCCTGTGGATTCTCTGCAGCCAATTCTGCTGTGGAAGGTTTGCAGCCTTTTCACGATCTATCCGCATGTTTGCCTCAGTATTGCAATTATTTTCTATTGGACAAATGCCGACAACATTTGCCCAGTAGATCGCAAAAGGCAAATACTGATGACAAACGGCTGTCACGTCATCTAGGTCCCCAAGGAGGAGGTAAGTATATGGGTTGAAGGGGGGGGGGGGGGGGGTTGTGGTTATTACTGAGGGGTGGGGGCTGCCTGTTACTGGGGGGGGGGCTGCTTACAACGGGGGGGGGGGGCTGTTTATTACTGGGGGGGCTGCTTATTACTGTTATTACTGGGGGGGCTGCTTATTACTGTTATTACTGGGGGGTCTGCTTACAACTGGGGGGGCTGCTTACTACTGGGGGGGCTGCTTACTACTGAGGGAAGCTGCTTACAATGAGGGGGGCTGCTTACTACTGGGGGGGCTGCTTACTACAGGGGGGGGCTGCCTATTACTAAGGGAGCTGGCTGCCTATTACTGGGGGGGGCTGCTTATTACTGAGGGGGGGGGCTGCCTATTACTGGGGGGGGCTGCCTATTACTGAGGGGGGGGGGCTGCTTATTACAGGGAGAGGCGCTGCTAATTACTGGGGGAGGCTGCTAATTACTGGGGGGGGGATAAATTATATGCTGCTCTATGTGTGTGCTGGGGGGGACATACATTATATGCTGCCCTATGTGTGTGCTGGGGGGGGGAGGGGGGAGATAAATTATATGTTGCCCTATGTGTGTGCTGGGGGGGGGGGGCAGATAAATTATATGTTGCCCTATGTGTGTGGTGGGGGGGATAAATTATATGCTGCCCTATGTGTGTGCTGGGGGGGGAGGGGGGAGATAAATTATATGCTGCCCTATGTGTGTGCTGGGGGGGAGATAAATTATATGTTGCCCTATGTGTGTGCTGGGGGGGGGGGATAAATTATATGTTGCCCTATGTGTGTGCTGGGGGAGGGATAGATTATATACTGCCCTATGTGTGTACTGCCAGGACATTCTAAATGTCATAATTAAATAAGAATGCACTAAACTCCAACCCCCCTTCATAACCCCGCCCCATATAACCAAAGCCCCGCCCATGTCCCTCCCAACCTTGCCGGGCCTTGTAAAAATGTTCTTGCTTGAAGCCGGTCCCTGGTGCCAAAAAGGTTGGCGAACAATGGTCTACAGAGCACCTGTCAGAGCTGGTATCTACTGTTACATGGTCACTTTAGGAGGGTAATATTTGTCGTTGTACAGCGGTTTTTATTCAGTACCACTAAACCTCAGTACTTCTGGAAGCGCTGGAAATTAGTGCTACAGATCTGATCGTACCACCTTCTATATTAACTGAATATCACAGTGTTGTTGATACTATAATTGAGCATTTGGGGCCCCATTTATAATTTTGCCCATCTCCGCACTCTGTCTAAGATCGGCCATGAATCCCAACTTTGCAACATCTGCAAACTGCTTGAGGAGTGTAATGATTTTCTCTCTTCCTCCAAATAAAAGCCCATATGATTGTCTATGAGATGGTTTACAGAGATAGATATTTCCAATACATGCTGGCAGATTTTCTGATGGCATAGGAAGAAACTAGTTATTATGTTGCCAAAGCGGTCATACACTATGCCATCCTGTGTGCACGAGTAATAACAGTAGATCTGGCCATTATATGACTTGGAGCCCACAGAGGGGAAACTAGTGATAAATGCAGGCTTCATCTCCCTGAGCTCAGCTCTCGAAGGGGTGAAGATAAGCAGTCATGTCGGTCTGTTCTGGGTCTGGGTATAATCTTGTACAGAACAGGCAATGTCATAGGAATTATATATTTATTTTGACTACTTGTTAGACAAGGCTTGTTGAGATGTTATAAAGTAATTTTTGATAGTAGTGTCCCTTCCCTTGTTGAAATGGTAAAATCTGGCTAGAGAGCAGAGGGGAAGAAGGGAAGGACTCTATGACTATGTTGAGATGTCTATAACAAGGCTCCTCATGGGAAGTGCTTCACTAACCGTTAAGCTACAGTGTCGGCCAATCACAGCACTCGCTCAGTAATCTATGCAAATGAGCTGGTGCCAACAGCAATTTCTTGTCAATCAAATTCGCCTAACAGTTCATTTTAGTTCGCCCTTTCTATGGGATTCGGCTCTTCAGCAGCGAGTGAGTCATTCTGTGTAGATATTTTTCCATTCTACTCTGGTAAGTATAAAACATGCGTCTCCCTAAGGTCAAAGTCTCTGCATCTAGTGGCGCATAAATACAGCAGAGATCTATGTTATCATTGGGTGGGCACATAAGGTCTGACTAGCAGCGCTTCGCCTTGTGCTTGAGGACTGTGAAACGGCCAGGCCACCCCAACCTTTTCCCACAGGCCGGGTGGCCAAGAGTAATATGATTTATTTATATAGCGCCATTGTAATCCACAACACTTAATAAGATACAACATACAGTATCAACAATAGGAATGAGGGCCAGCTGGCAAGAGCTTACGGAATAAAAGGAAATAGCGGTAACGCACATGGTGTAAGAGCTTGTTCTGTGCAACCCTGGAAATAAGATAGGGGGCTCTACATCTATATATATAAAGGTGAAAGCCCTCACTGACTGACTGATTGACTGACTTGCCACTAATTGTCTAACTTACCGGTGTTGTGCAAATGTGAAATTTGGCACAAGCATTCTTAAAGGGGTTGTCCCGCGCCGAAACGGGTTTTTTTTTTTTTTTTCAATAGCCCCCCCATTCAGCGCGAGACAAACCCGATGCAGGGTTTTTAAAAAAAAAAAAACGGATAGTGCTTACCTGAATCCCCGCGCTCCGGTGACTTCTTACTTACCTTGCAAAGATGGCCGCCGGGATCTTCACCCACGGTGGACCGCAGGTCTTCTCCCATGGTGCACCGTGGGCTCTGTGCGTTCCATTGCCGATTCCAGCCTCCTGATTGGCTTGAATCGGCACACGTGACAGGGCGGAGCTACGAGGAGCCGCTCTCCGGCACGAGCGGCCCCATTCAGAAGAAAGAAGACCGGACTGCGCAAGCGCGTCTAATTGGGCGATTAGACGCTGAAATTAGACGGCACCATGGAGACGAGGACGCCAGCAACGGAGCAGGTAAGTGAATAACTTCTGATAACTTCTGTATGGCTCATAATTAATGCACAATGTACATTACAAAGTGCATTAATATGGCCATACAGAAGTGTATAACCTTACTTGCTTTCGCGGGACAACCCCTTTAAGGTCCTATATAGGAAGAGTAAAGGGGTCGCAACTTCAATATTCAATTCTAAGTGCAAAAGTGACCTCTTATGCTATGTAATTTCCCGCTGTCGTACAAACGTGGAATTCGGCACGAGCTTTCTTTATGCCCTACATAGGAAAAGTAAAGGGGTCGCAACATGATTTATCAATTCTAAGTGCAAAAGTAAGAGAACCCCTATGTTATGTACCTAATCTAATTCTCTAATTTCCTGGTGTCGTACAAACTTGAAATTTGGCACGCCCAATCTTTAGGTCCCACATAGCAAAAGTAAAAGGGTTGCAACTTGATTATTCAATTGTAATTGCAAACGTATGTGACTCCCTATGTAATGTAAATAATACCACACATCTGTACCGCACAAACGTGACATTTGGTATGAGCATTCTTTAGGTTGTAAATTAGAGATGAGCGAGCACCAAAATGCTCGGGTGCTCGTTACTCGGGACGAAAATTTCACGATGCTCGAGGGTTCGTTTCGAGTAACGAACCCCATTGAAGTTAATGGGCGACTCGAGCATTTTTGTATTTCGCCGATGCTCGCTAAGGTTTCCATTTGTGACAATCTGGGCAATTCAAGAAAGTGATGGGAACGACACAGCAACGGATAGGGCAGGCGAGGGGCTACATGTTGGGCTGCATCTCAAGTTCCCAGGTCCCACCATTAAGCCACAATAGCGGCAAGAGTGGGCCCACCCCCTCCCAACAACTTTTACTTCTGAAAAGCCCTCATTAGCAATGCATACCTTAGCTAAGCACCACACTACCTCCAACAAAGCACAAGCTCTGCTTGCATGACACTCTGCTGCCACTTCTCCTGGGTTACATGCTGCCCAACCCCCTCCCCCCCCCGCACGACCCAGTGTCCACAGCGCACACCAAAGTGTCCCTGCGCAGCCTTCAGCTGCCCTCATGCCACACCACCCTCATGTCTATTTATAAGTGCGTCTGCCATGAGGAGCAACCGCAGGCACACACTGCAGAGGGTTGGCACGGCTAGGCAGCGACCCTCTTTAAAAGGGGCGGGGCGATAGCCCACAATGCTGTACAGAAGCAATGAGAAATATAATCCTGTGCCACCGCCATCAGGAGCTGCACACGTGGGCATAGCAATGGGGAACCTATGTGCCACACACTATTCATTCTGTCAAGGTGTCTGCACGCCCCAGTCAGACCGCGTTTTTTTTATAAATAGTCACAGGCAGGTACAACTCCGCAATGGGAATTCCGTGTGCACCCACAGCATGGGTGGCTCCCTGGAACCCACCGGCTGTACATAAATGTATCCCATTGCAGTGCCTTGGACAGCAGAGCTAACGTCAGATTAAATGCAGGTGGGCTTCGGCCCACACTGCATGCCCCAGTCAGACTGGGGTTCTTTAGAAGTGGACACATGCACTTACAACTCCGTGTGGACCGACAGCATGGGTGGCTCCCTGGAACCCACCGGCAGTACATAAATATATCCCATTGCAGTGCCCAGCACAGCTGAGGTAATGTGATGTTTAATGCAGGTGGGCTTCGGCACACACTGCATGCCCCAGTCAGACCGGGGTTCTTTAGAAGTGGCCACATGCAGTTACAACTCCGTGTGGACCGACAGCATGGGTGGGTCCCAGGAAGCCACCGGCGGTACATAAATATATCCCATTGCAGTGCCCAGCACAGCTGAGGTAATGTCAGGTTTAATGCAGGTGGGCTAAAAATTACTAGGATTACACTGTAGGCGAGGGCCCAAAAAAATTTGTGTACCAACAGTACTAATGTACCTCAGAAAAATTGCCCATGCCTAACCAAGAGGGCAGGTGAAACCCATTAATCGCTTTGGTTAATGTGGCTTAATTTGTAACTAGGCCTGTAGGCAGCCCAGTTAAAATAAAAATTGGTTCAGGTGCAAGTTTCGCAATCCACTCAGATCTGACCCACAGCACACCTCAGGATTCTTCAAACCAGATGAAAAAGGGACTAATAAGTCCAATGGATGCACGCCAATAGTATGGGGGTCAGAGCCTCCTGGCACCCCCCAAGATATATCACGATCTCTCACCAAAGAATAGTGGCAGCGTCCAGGGCGTAGTGAAAAAACAAATACTTTATTCCTCCAGAAACATGCTACGTTTCGACCCTCATGGGGTCTTTATCAAGCGACAGCATGGGTGGCTCCCTGGAACCCACCGGCGGTACATAAATATATCCCATTGCAGTGCCCAGCACAGCTGAGGTAATGTGATGTTTAATGCAGGTGGGCTTCGGCACACACTGCATGCCCCAGTCAGACTGGGGTTCTTTAGAAGTGGACACATGCAGTTACAACTCCGTGTGGACCGACAGCATGGGTGGGTCCCAGGAAGCCACCGGCGGTACATAAATATATCCCATTGCAGTGCCCAACACAGCTGAGGTAATGTCAGGTTTAATGCAGGTGGGCTAAAAATTACCAGGATTACACTGTAGGCCAGGGCCCCCAAAAATTTGTGTACCAACAGTACTAATGTACCTCAGAAAAATTGCCAATGCCCAACCAAGACGGCAGGTGAAACACATTAATCGCTTTGGTTAATGTGGCTTAATTTGTAACTAGGCCTGTAGGCAGCCCAGTTAAAATAAAAATTGGTTCAGGTGCAAGTTTCAACGCTTTAATGAGCATTGAAACGTATAAAAATTGTTTACAAGAGTTATATGACTGAGCCTTGTGGGCCTAAGAAAAATTGCCCGTTCGGCGTGATTACGTGAGGTTTCAGGAGGAGGAGCAGGAGGATGAATATAATTCACAGATTGATGAAGCTAAAAGGTCCCCGTTTTTGATGGTGATAGAGAACGATGCTTCCATCCGCGGGTGCAGCCTATGTATTGTTTAGGTATCGCTGCTGTCCGCTGGTGGAGAAGAGAAGTCTGGGGAAATCCAGGCTTTGTTCATCTTTATGAGTGTAAGCCTGTCGGCACTGTCGGTTGGAAGGCGGGTACGCTTATCCGTGATGATTCCCCCAGCCGCACTAAACACCCTCTCTGACAAGACGCTAGCCGCAGGACAAGCAAACACCTCCAGGGCATACAGTGCGAGTTCAGGCCACGTGTCCAGCTTCGACACCCAGTAGTTGTAGGGGGCAGAGGCGTCACGGAGGACGGTCGTGCGATCGGCTACGTACTCCCTCACCATCCTTTTACAGTGCTCCCGCCGACTCAGCCTTGACTGGGGAGCGGTGACACAGTCTTGCTGGGGAGCCATAAAGCTGGCAAAGGCCTTGGAGAGTGTTCCCCTGCCTGTGCTGTACATGCTGCCTGATCTCCGCGCCTCCCCTGCTACCTGGCCCTCGGAACTGCGCCTTCTGCCACTAGCGCTGTCGGATGGGAATGTTACCATCAGTTTGTCCGCCAGGGTCCTGTGGTATAGCATCACTCTCGAACCCCTTTCCTCTTCGGGTATGAGAGTGGAAAGGTTCTCCTTATACCGTGGGTCGAGCAGTGTGTACACCCAGTAATCCGTAGTGGCCAGAATGCGTGTAACGCGAGGGTCACAAGAAAGGCATCCTAACATGAAGTCAGCCATGTGTGCCAGGGTACCTGTACGCAACACATGGCTGTCCTCACTAGGAAGATCACTTTCAGGATCCTCCTCCTCCTCCTCCTCAGGCCATACAGGCTGAAAGGATGACAGGCAAGCAGCATGGGTACCCTCAGCAGTGGGCCAAGCTGTCTCTTCCCCCTGCTCCTCATGCTCCTCTCCCTCCTCCTCCTCCTCCACGCGCTGAGATATAGACATGAAGGTGCTCTGACTATCCAGCGACATACTGTCTTCACCCGCCTCCGTTTCCGAGCGCAAAGCGTCTGCCTTTATGCTTTGCAGGGAACCTCTCAAGAGGCATAGCAGAGGAATGGTGACGCTAATGATTGCAGCATCCACGCTCACCATCTGGGTAGACTCCTCAAAGTTTCCAAGGACGTGGCAGATGTCTGCCAACCAGGCCCACTCTTCTGTAGCGCTGCAGAATAAGTTGGCGCTATACAAATAAAGATTATTATTATTATTCTGTAAAGAATTGAGGAGGCTGACTCCCACTACGCCGCCCATGTTGGAGTTGGTATTCCACTATAGCTCTACGCTGCTCATACAGCCAGGACAACATGTGGAGCGTAGAGTTCCACCGTGTGGGCACGTCGCAAAGCAGTCGGTGCACTGGCAGATTAAACCGATGTTGCAGGGTCCGCAGGGTGGCAGCGTCCGTGTTGGACTTGCGGAAATGTGCGCTGACCCGGCGCACCTTGCCGAGGAGGTCTGACAAGTGTGGGTAGCCTTTCAGAAACCGCTGAACCACCAAGTTAAAGACGTGGGGCAGGCATGGCACGTGCGTGAGGCTGCCGAGCTGCAGAGCCGCCACCAGGTTACGGCCATTGTCACACACGACCATGCCCGGTTGCAGGCTCAGTGGCGAAAACCAGCGGTCGGTCTGCTCTGTCAGACCATGCAACAGTTCATGGGCCGTGCGCCTCTTCTCTCCTAAGCTGAGTAGTTTTAGCACGGCCTGCTGACGCCTGCCCACCGCTGTGCTGCCACGCCGCGCAACACCGACTGCTGGCGACGTGCTGCTGCTGACACGTCTTGATTGCGAGATAGAGGTTGTGTTGGGGGAGGAGGAGGAGGAGGAGGAGGAAGGTTTAGTGGAGGTGGCATACACCGCCGCAGAAACCAGCACCGATCTGAGGCCCACAATTCTGGGGGTGGGCAGGACATGAGCGGTCCCAGGCTCTGACTCGGTCCCAGCCTCCACTAAATTCACCCAATGTGCCGTTAGGGAGATATAGTGGCCCTGCCCGCCTGTGCTTGTCTATGTGTCCGTTGTTAAGTGGACCTTGCCAGTAACCGAGTTGGTGAGGGCACGTACAATGTTGCGTGAGACGTGGTCGTGCAGGGCTGGGACGGCACACCGTGAAAAATAGTGGCGACTGGGGGCAGAGTAGCGCGGGGCTGCCGCCGCCATCATGTTTTTGAAAGCCTCAGTTTCCACAAGCCTGTAGGGGAGCATCTACAGGCTGATCAATTTGGCTATGTGGACATTTAAAGCTTGAGCGTGCGGGTGTGTGGCGGAGTATTTGCGCTTTTGCTCCAACGATTCTCTTAGCGACAGCTGGACGCTGCGCTGAGAGACATTGCTGGATGGGGCCGAGGAGAGCGGAGGTGAGGGTGTGGGTCCAGGCCAGGAGACGGTTGTGCCTGTGTCGTGAGAGGTGGGTTGGATCTCAGTGGCAGGTTGGGGCCCAGGGGGAGAGGCAGTGGCACAAGCCGGAGGCGGAGAACGGCCTTCGTCCCACCTTGTGGGGTGCTTGGCCATCATATGCCTGCGCATGCTGGTGGTGGTGAGGCTGGTGGTAGTGGCTCCCCGGCTGATCTTGTCGCAACAAAGGTTGCACACCACTGTTCGCCGGTCGTCCGTGGTCTCAGGGAAAAACTGCCACACCTTAGAGCCCCTTGGCCTCTGCACGGTGGCTTGGCGCGTGGGGGTGCTTTGCGAAATAGCTGGTAGATTATTCGCTTTGGCCCTGCCTCTACCCCTAGGCACCGCACTGCCTCTTCCAACCTGTCCTGCGGCTGCAATTGGCTTCCCCTCTGAAGACGTTTCCTCAGTTGGCTTATCACACCAGGTGGGGTCAATCACCTCATCATCCAGCGGTCCTTCCTCTGAATCCTCTGTGCGCTCCTCCCTCGGACTTACTGCCCTTACTACTACCTCACTGATAGACAACTGTGTCTCATCGTCATCGTCCTCCTCACCCACTGATAGCTCTTGAGACAGTTGCCGAAAGTCCCCAGCCTCATCCCCCTGACCCCGGGAACTTTCCAAAGGTTGGGCATCGGTCACGACAAACTCCTCCAGTGGGAGAGGAACCATTGTTGCCTAATCTGGTCAGGGGCCCGAGAACAGTTCCTGGGAGTCTGCCTGCTCCTCAGAATGTGTCATTTTCATGGAGTGAGAAGGCTGGGAGGAAGGAGGAGCAGCAGCGAGAGGATTCAGAGTTGCAGCAGTGGACGGCGTAGAAGACTGGGTGGTCGATAGATTGCTGGATGCACTTTCTGCCATCCACGACAGGACCTGCTCACACTGCTCGGTTTTTAATAAAGGTCTACGACGTGGACCCAAAAATTATGATATGAAGCTGGGGACCCAAGAAACTGTCCTCTCTTCTACTCCAGCAGCAGCCGGCTGTGATTTGCCTGGACCAGGAACTCGGCCTATACCCACACCCTCCCTTGGAACTCCACGTCCTCGCCCGCGTCCACGTCCTCTACCCCTCAGCATGGTGAATTAAGAATCGAGCAGAGACAGAGCAGTGTAAAAATGTTTGTGAATTATTGCCGCGCAGTTGGTGGCTGCCAGCGGTAATATAACGCAAAATGAAGCCAGAGATAAATTATAAGGAAGGCTGCACGCAGGCCTTGCTGTGCACTGTGCAGTTTGGATGGATGTGAAGTCCCACAAGCCACGCAGGCAAATGCACTGGGTCACCGTCAGCCGTAAAAAGGATTTCTTTTTAAAATTTCCTTTTTTTTCGATGCAATGCAGGCTGAGGCTATGCAGTGTGTATTGCACTTTCAATCTATGGGCGTCTGACACATCGTGCACTTGTGTGAAAAATTGTGGTTTCTTGGCGTACACTTGGAGGCAGACAGCGCAGACGTTACACTAACTGCGGACACAAAATATTTAAATGAAGGCTGCACGCAGGCCTTGCTGTGCACTGTGCAGTTTGGATGGACGTGAAGTCCCACAGGCCACGCAGGCAAATGCACTGGGTCACCGACAGCCGTAAAAAGGATTTCTTTTTAAAATTTCCTTTTTTTTCAATGCAATGCAGGCTGAGGCTATGCAGTGTGTACTGCACTTTCAATCTATGGGCGTCTGACACACTGTACACTTCTGAGACAGCACGCGTGTAACACAGAGCGGTGTAAAAAAATTGTGGTTTCTTGGCGTAGACTTAAAGGCAGACAGCGCTGACGTTACACTAACTGCAGACCGAAAAATATTTACATGAAGGCTGCACGCAGGCTCTGCTGTGCAATACCGAGGTACTACAACTCCCAGCAACCACGGAGTTCAATGCACACGGTCACAGGTTGCCCTAAGAAGGACCGTTGGGGTTCTTGTAGACAGGATTCTACACTACCACTGTCCCTGCCTGACCAATACTGCCCCTATACTCAAGTACAGCCTGCAGCCTGAGAACGCTATAGCCTGCACGCTCGATATACAGTACATAAAAAAAAAATAGTGCAAAAGTGTTCACAGCAGCCACAACAGTAGTGCACTAGGTGAGCTGTGGCCCTAAGAAGGACTGTTGGGGTTCTTTTAGAAAGGATTCTGCACTACCACTGTCCCTGCCTGATCAATACTGCCCCTATACTCAAGTACAGACTGCAGCCTGAGAACGCTATAGCCTGCACTCCCGATATACATTTTAAAAAAAAGGGCAAAACTGCTCACAGCAGCCACAACAGTAATGCACTAGGTGAGCTGTGGCCCTAAGAAGGACCGTTGTGGTTCTTGAAGACACTAACACTGTCCCTATAGCAGCAGCAGCACTTTCCGTGATCTCTCTTAGCGTGTGTCTGTGGCGAGCCGCGGGTGGGGCTGATTTAAATACTTGGGGGTCACTTGATCTCGCCAGCCACTCACTGCAGGGGGGTGGTATAGGGCTTGAACATCACAGGAGGAAGTTGTAATGCCTTCCCTGTGTTTCTATTGGCCAGAAAAGGGCGCGAATTTCTCAGGGAAGGAAATGGAATTGACTCGAGTGCCGCGTGGTGCTCGTCTCGAGTAACGAGCATCTCGAACACCCTAATACTCGAACAAGTATCAAGCTCGGATGAGTGTGCTTGCTCCTCTCTATTTGTGACTAATTTATGATAGTACTTACCATTTGTAATTTTATGGATTTTTGGAATAATAGAAGTGTTTTAAGGTGCCGGCTTTTCTCCTTTGTTGTAGTAATGCTCGGACACCATCTAGTGGTTATGATAATTGCTGCATTTTGTTCCATTATGCTTAATTCCCTGATTGGCAGTGAGGGTCACATGGTACACTGGAGCACTAAGGAGGAAGTGATGATGTAGAGAATTAGGACTGTGGAAAGGGCCTGACTGGATGCATTAGGTAACTGACCGGTACCTGTATCAGAGCCTCCGGATGGGCTTTTGGGCAGCACATAGCCGGTGGAGTGTCCTGACCTTGGATATTGTCTCTGGCACAGAAAGTAACTCTGAACTCAGAAAAGATACTGGGACACAACACCATTGCAGAAGGAGGACATATTACTATTCTCAGAGCTGGACTTGCCATGTGCCCTTTACTGCTGCAGGGATACAGCTTTAGGCCAATGGAGTGGCTTTGCATGGCATTGCTTGCTGATGAATCCAGGATACTCATGTGAAGGGGTCTGGCACTTCTCTCTATTGAACACTCACCTATGTGGAGGGGTCCAGTCCTTCTCTCTATCAGACACTCACCTATGTGTAGGGGTCCGGTACTTCTCTCTATGAGACACTCACTTATGTGGAGGGGTCTGGAACTTCTCTCTACAGGACACTCACCTATGTGGAGGGGTCCGGAACTTCTCTCTTTATGGGACACTCACCTGTGTGGAGGGGGTCTGGTACTTCTCTCTATGGGACACTCACCTATGTGAAGGGTCCGGTACTTCTCTCTATGAGACACTCACTTATGTGGAGGGGTCTGGAACTTCTCTCTACAGGACACTCACCTATTTAGAGGGGTCCAGTACTTCTCTCTATTGGACATTCACTTGTGTGGAGGGGTCTGGTTCTTCTCTCTATTGGACACTCACTGATGTGGAGGGGTCCAGTACTTCTCTCTATGGGACACTCACCTATGTGGAGGGGTCCGGTGCGTCTCTCTATTGGACATTCACCTATGTGGAGGGATCTGGAACTCCTCTCTATTGGACACTCACCTATGTGGAGGGGTCCGGTACTTCTGCCTATGGTACACTCATCTACGTGGAGGGGTCTGGTACTTCTCTCTATAGGACACTCACTTATGTGGAGGGGTCTGGTACTTCTCTCTATAGGACACTCACCTATGTGTAGGCATGCGCTCATTCTCTTCATTGAGCCCTCACCTATGAGGAGGGGTCGGGGTACTTCTCTTTATAGGACACTCACCTACGTGGAGCGGTCGGGTACTACTATCTATGGGACGCTCACCTATGTGGAAGGGTTGGGTACTTATCTCTATAGGACACCCACCTATGTAGAGGGGTCCGGTATTTCTCTCTATGGGACTCTCACCTATGTGAAGGGGCCTGGTGCTTCTCCCTATGGGAGGATCACCTATATGGAGGGGTCCGATCCTTCTCTCCATAGGACACTCACCTATGTGAAGGGGTTTGATACTTTTCTCTGCGGGACACACACCTATGTGAATGGGTCGGTACCTCTCTCTATTGGATGTTCACCTATGTGGAGGGGTCCGATCCTTCTCTCTATAGGACACTCACCTATGTGGAGGGGTCTGCTACTTATCTCTATGGGACACTCACCTATGTGGAACACTCATTTTTGTGTATGGATGTGGTCCTTCTCTCTATTGGACACTCACCTATGTACAGGGTTCGGTACCTCTCTCTATGCGAAGGAGTCTGGTGCTTCTTCCTATGGGACGATCACCTATGTGGAGGGGTCTGATCCTATTTTCAATTGGACACTCACCTATGTTGAGGGGTCCAGTACTTCTCTCTATGGGACACTCACCTATGTGGAGGGGTCCGGTACTTCTCTCTATTGGACATTCACCTATGGGGAGGGGTCTTGTTCTTCTCTATTGGACACTCACTGATGTGAAGCAGTTTGGTGCTTCTCTTTATGGGATGAACATCGGTGTGGAGGGCTCTATTGGACACTTACCTATGTGTAGGGTAAGGTCCTTCTCCTTTATTGAAAACTCACCTATGTGGTGTGGTCTGGTGCTTTCCTCTATGGGAGGATCACCTATGTGGAAGGGTCTTGTGCTTCTCCCTATAGGACACTCACCTACGTAAAGGAGTCAGATACTTCTCTCTATAGAACACTCACCTATGTGGAGGGTCCAGTATTTCTCTCTATGGGACATTCACCTATGTGAAAGGGTCCAGTCTTCTCTGTGCAACACTCACTTTTCAGTGATCAGTACGTGCAGCTGTACCCACAAAGAACAGAGCAGAGGAGAAAGAGGTACAGCAAGGAATAACTCTACCCACAAAGAACAGAGCAGAGGAGAAAGGGGTACAGCCAGAAATGACTCCACCCACAAAGAACAGAGCAGAGGAGAAAGAGGTAAAAATTGAGAAGGCAAGTAGAGGAGCAAGAGTCAACGATCACAAACTAAATGTTTCTACACAAATGCCCAGAGCACGGGAAACAAGGAGAATTGGAGCTCCTAACACAAAAAGAGAAATATAATGTCATAGGCATCATGGAAACTTGGTGGAATGATAAACATGATTGGAATACAAGGCTTGAAGGATACAACCTATTTATAAGAAACGGAGCTAGAAAAGGGGAGGAGATATTGTATTGCATGTTAGGAAAACATTCATCTCCACAGAGATTCAAGCTTCAGAGCAGGTAGTTCTGTAGAAACTGTTTGGGTAAGAATACAAGGAGAGAACAACGGAAAGGGCAGTATTGTAGGCATTTACTATAGGCCGCCTGGACAAGCAGAAGATATGGACGAACTCTTTCTACACTAGATGGCCAAGGTCTCAAAGAAGCATGGCATAGTGATCATGGGACATTTTTCCTGTCAAGACATTTGTTTGGTATCTCTCTCAGGTGAAAGTAATGGATCCCACAAATTCTTATCCACTCTGGCTGACAACTTCCAAAAGGTAGAAAAGAAAACAAGGGGATCTGCTATCTTGGACATAATTCTTAGCAACAGGGAGGAAATGGTTGAGGAAGTAAGGGTAGCGGGGACCTTAGGAGGCAGCGATCATGGATAAAAAGGGGAGGAAGACCTGAGAAAACTCAGACCTCAACTTTGGATTTCAGAAAGGCATATTTCAATGAACTCAGAGGGTAGGAAGAATCCAATGGCTGGATGTACTTAAGGACAGGAATATCCAAGAAGGTTGGGAAATATTGCAAAATGAGATTCTCAAAGCACAATCGTTAACAATCCCTAAAAGAAGAAAGAATGGGAAGCATTTAAAGAGACCAGGATGGATGAACACAGAACTTGCACACATGTTAAAAATGGAGAAAAATATGTTTATCAAATGGAAAGAGGGAGGGAGGGGAGAACATATAAAGAAGAATATAATGTGGTTTGCAGAAACTCTAAGGCAAGTGTCAGAAAAGCTAAAGCTAATAATGAATTAAGGCTTGCAACAGAGGCCAAAAGCAATAAAAAAAGGATTTTGGGGTTATATCAAAAGCAAAAGAAAAGTCAAATATGCTATTGGATGCTTACAAGATGAAAATGGTGAATTGGTTAAGAATGATGTTAAGAAGGCCGGACTTTTAAATTCCTATTTTGTATCTGTTTTCTCTCAGAAAGTAGATGGAAAATTAATTAATCTTCCCTGTGCTATTGGGGGAATAAAAGAATGCAGGCTATCTATAAGCTGAAAGATGGTGAGGGTACACTTAGCTAACTTAAATGAATTTAAGTCTCAAGGTCCAGATGAATTACATCCTAGGATACTAAAGGAAGCAGCAGAGTTAATTGCTGAGCCACTCGCCGTAATCCTTGAAAATTCCTGGAGAACAGGAGAAGTCCCAGAAGGTTGGAAAAGCGCAAATGTTATCCCTATCTTCAAAAAAGGGAAGAAGGTGGATGCAGGAAACTACAGGCCTGTGAGCCTGACTTCTATACCGAAAAAGATCTTTGAACAAATTATTAAACAGCATGTATCCACTACTGTGGGCGCCCTGATTCTAAAGGAATGGGTGCTGAATTCCTTTAGGTTTATATTCGCTCTGTGCAAGTATTAATTTAACATGGAATTAAACTAGAAATATGTTAAAGGGGAATCATCTATATAACAAAGAAGAAACACGATGTCCAGGCATATTACTGAAAAATCCTTAACTATCTGGACCGGACAAAAGCTGGCAGCCATCGAACACATCAACAATAAGAGGCCAATAAACTAAGGAAACATTTTAATAATAAAAGAAAATATGGCGCCTGCTACCCAACGAGGTGCCTTCTTTTCTCCACCCCTTAGGGATCTGTGTTCTTATAAAAGCTTTTGTCACTTCATTCACTCTCTCAATGTTAGCATTAAGGACAGCGGGTTACTGGGTCTCCTGGTTTATCCTCAGCCACCAGATCTCTGAAATACTGCATCCTGCAATGGAACATGTTCAAACGATGCAGGCATGTGGCGGAGCCCGATGGACCTACGGATAGGAAGTTGTCCGGTATCGCTGGGTTGCCAGATACTACTTTAACTGTCCATTCCAAAAAACGAAGAGAACATCTCAAACCAACAACAAGAGATCAAGCAACCCATCAGCGGGCACATAACTAAGTAAATTACACCATTCAGCTGGCAAACTAAATAGTGGAAACAATCCAGATGTATGGGAAGGGGGCGGAAGTATCAGATTTGTCAAGCAAGGTACTTTGCCTGGCCTTATACAAGATGTGGATTGCTTTGTGTAAAAAGATATAAGTGACCATCACCTCCCCTTTGGATACACCGTCATTATCAGATGCACCTGGAGGGAATGACAAATGATGTATGATTCTAAAGTTTCCCAGCTCCTTTTTGAGTATCAGGCCTAGGGGTGTTCAAATCTGTGTCTGGTGTTTTGCTTTTCGGCTCCATTCAGGAAGCAGGAAAGCGGAATGCCTGTGGCCGAATGGTTCCTTCTCTGGATATAGCCAATGTGGTCTGCCCTCTTTCCGCCCTGCTGCCCAGCTTTTGGACGGAAGAAAAAGCACTGCATGCAGTGCACCGCCCCTTTTGCTTTTTCCTATGACTATGGGACCTATGGAATCTCTGACAGTGGATTAACACCAGCTTTGAAGTGTATGATGCCTGAACCTATATCTATCAACTGAGGAGTCAGCAGAGTTGGAAGGGGAGTATGCCTTTCACTCTTCATGGTGAACAAGCTATGGGATCAAACTGATGAGGCACGTGAAGTGGCAGGCTTTATAAACTGCCGAGGAGTTAGAGGGATCCCGGGGGTAAAATCAACATAAAAAAATTCAGCCTCAGATCCACTGTCATCAGAAGGTGGCAGGTCAACTGAGCTCTGAGGCAGGCATGCGTGGCTTGAGGGATAGGGAAGGCAGATGCCTGTATTTCTTCTAAAGTGGAAGGGGGTGCTTTCCTACTAAGCCACCTGGCCAGCTGGTTGGAGGTTTACAAGGAGGAGGTGGTGGCATCGCTAGTACTGCTACAGCTGCTGCTGAAGAGCTGTATGCTGGAGACATGTGGGAAACAATAACAGCCACTGAGAAGGCCATGGGCTGCTCTGTGCCGCCGGCCACTGTAGCTCCACCACCCACTGCTTGTAACAGTCTAAAGGAAGCAAAGCAAACGTTTGCATTGTGAGCAACAGCGGTCCAGAGAGTGATCCTCCCTTGTTGCCGCTCTGTTTCTTCTTCTAGGAAACGGAGAGGGGCTAATTCTACTAGGAGATACAAGATCCACTGTGGGTGGGACAGGAGTTGTGGGGCAATTCTTTTAAGAGGGGGAATGCCAGGATGTGCCCTCTTTGAGCACTTTCTCCCTTTACAAAGCAAGGAGTGCTGCATTTTCTGACATCAGGATTCAAGGATCTATTAAAGGAAATACCTCGCCTCGGGCTGGGAGTATTACAGATTTCTTAAATTCTGCCCTGGGAAACTTTGCTGACCAATGAAAAGGGAAAATAGGGGAGGAGGATAGAAGCCAACATAATGCTGACGCATGTCAACTTACTCATGCTTAAACTCCTTAAAGTCCTCCATAAAGTCGACCAGCAGTCAAGTGCCCGCTAGCTTATACACAGAGGATGAACACATCTGTACATGGCATATCACACAGAGATCTAAGACTATGGCATTAGTGCAATACTCAGCTGCAGTGTATAACTATGAAGGCCGGTCTCTAAAGATCTTTATTGCATTTGTACCTAAAAATATGCTTTAACTTCAAAACATCTCCTGTCAGCTACAATGAGTGGTGATGATTTCCTTTGTTGGACAATCACTTATAGAAGATTCTGATGTGTGAGTGATGACTCAAGGCTTTTCTACTAAAGTTTGTACATATGAGAAATAAAGATCTGCAATATGAAGACAGAAGAGGTACTCACGTGTATTGCAATATAAGGCTGTTGCCAGTATAATGGCCAGAATCCCCACAACTGCAGCGGTAATAATACCACTAACAACAGCAATAAGAAGGCTCTGATTTTGCGGTATCACATTATCTGTAAAAATACAAAACTATAGATTAATTAGAACAATATTAATTACACAACATGTCTGGTAAAACTGCAGTGAAAATAATTAGGTTATCAATTTTTGCACCCCATACAGAGGGACTGGGGGGGAAAGGGGGTTAAAATTTCTCCTTCTGTAGAAGACCACATAGGTCATGCAATGCTCCCTGGGAAAAAGCTATGCAACTAAGGAATGGAATAATCCTCCACGGTGCCCCCTACTGGAAGGTCGCTACCCTATTAGTTATTCTCCAACATTTTGCACTGATGAGGAGCGAGAACTCTAAAACAGCTGTATGTACATGAGTACTTTGGTTTGGATTACATCCAAAGTCATAATGCAAGGTCTGTAAAAACATCAGATATTGACTCATAAGGTACCGGCCTTCCAATAGGTGGAGCTGTAGAGGAGTATTCCAACACTTATTAGCATATTGTTTTTTCACAGGGAGCATTGCATGGTGTTTGAGACTCATCACATCCTCACAATGATCTCCATAAGGGGGAGCATTAGCCCCCTGAACTTTAATATACAGGGTGATGAAAAAGTCAGGGAGCTTTATTGCAGGTGATTGGACCTTTTATTAAGGGCATCGTCACCTCTGTATACTCTGTATAGCAGCTGGAAGTCTTCCTGGAGAGGCTTCTTTAGAGACTGATGTTGGACCCTACATGAGAAGATCTGCTCCCTGTCCTCCTCGGTGGGGGTTATGGTCGCGGTGCTGTTCACACTGTAGCTTCCATCTGGGTTCCTCCGGGGTTCATCCTCAGTGACATCTCTCAGCATCTCTCTGCCCCTGAACCATTTAATACCAATGTCCACGGGGTAGAATCCAGTGACGGAGCAGCGCAGGATGCTCTCTTCATTCAGTACAACTATCTTATTGGTGATGGTCACCTGCGGGAGAGCTGATAATATAAAATAAAGTTAGTCAAATATTATTATTGCTTATATGCTTATATGGAGATGATGGCTAATGGCAAAAACTGCAGCAACCGCTATCTTTTGTTAATGGCGGATTTACAATTTATGGCATGAAATGTTAAATCCACAGCACTTTGCCGTATAATACATGTGGTTTGTATTTTCTAAATGTTTTGGGGAAAGTTAAGGAACTGTGAGCTGAATCTGAGCATACAGATGTTACCCTTTATAGTACAGTATAGGGCAGAATCTGCTGCACAATCCGTATGTAATGCATCTGTAGGGGCCGAGTACATCATCCTAGTCCCCTCCATTAATGTCATACATGTTTGTCCTTTGTTGATGCATTGTGCAAAGCTGTCTTGTTATGTCCATTATGTGTGTTGCACAGCTGCAGCACTGGAAGGCTTAAATGTTCAATAAAATCCAAGCCTCCATGTAAATGTATCAAGTCTGTCATGTCATGTGGTATAAGAGAGGGTATAAATGTGAGTGAGTGATTGAGAGCGGGAAAGGGGTTCCATCTTCTGGAGTTGAGAGAGTATAAAACACAGAGCCATATGAAGGCACCTTCAGCCTCCTTGTGGTGAAGATGGAAGAGGAGGAGAAATTTCCTGTGTTGCTTGTGTTCTGCATGTGAGTGGAGTGAGCCCCCAAGAATAAGACAAAGCATTTGTAAGTAAATACTTCTTCTCAAAGCCAGTGAAGAGGTACAAATCAACTCTCAAATTTCCTACACGGCCGTCCAGAACCAGGATCACCGCATAGAGGTACACCCTTTAATTGTCACACCCACGTGTCTCCAAGGCTGGGTGGAGGTATTTTGAGCTAATAATTGCTGTCAGAGTGTCTGTGGAGTGACCCTACCCCTTTCCTCCTCTGGAGTGTTCCCCTTCCAACGGCAGTTTCTGGCAGATAATGTAGACTGCAGGACCGGTGTCATCCTGCGTTTCCTCCCTGACCTCTGATCTTTTGCCTTGCCTGCACTGTAAAAACTTTAAGTGAACTACCTGTATAACCTGCTTGCAGTTTTCTAAAGTAAAGTTTATCACGTGTTCTAACCATTCCTAGAGACCCATGGTACTCAAGAACTAACTGTGTGTGGCTATATTTATTTCTCTGCTGAGGGTCAGACCGTTGTGTGAGAGAATGGTGGCATCACACGTGACAACTACAACTCCCGTTATCGTGTTTTGTGGGCATCTTCCTCTCCTAGGGGTCTCCCTGGTGGCCTGCAGTGATACTCTGGCCTTGAGTGTGTGTCAGGACTCGGGGTCCGGGAAACTGGTAGTCCCTGAGAATACCCACAACCCCTGTCCCTACCTACTTGCCCCCCTTGGCTAAGCCCCAGGGCAACAACTGGGCGACGGTCCCTACACTCACTAGGGAAGGGGAACACTGGGACTAACAAACAGACAGACACTGGAACAAACAACGGCAAGGAGAGTCAGACTATCCGGGTCGGCAACGAGAGGGTACGCGGTACAAGAGGGTCAGGCAAAGACAACGTCAGGTTCAAAAACAGGGAGTCAAAAATGAGGAGTCACTACAAGAAGTACGCTGGTGTAGCAGGGAGACCAAACTAACACTGGCACCGGAATGCAGACACAAGCAGGTTTAAATGCTGTCAGAATTCCCGCCCCAGCAGCTGATTGGGGCGGGGAGTCTGACAGCAGCTGAGTACATCCAGCTACACAGGGAAGGAGACACGTCTGGTTGCCATGATACCGAGGACGTAGCGCGCGGCAACACCCACCGCGTCCCTAGCAACCCGGCGGCAAGGAGGAGCTCGGCGGCCAGGGGAGGTTCGAGTAGCGGGGCTTCCCTGCGCTGCACAGCAGCAGCCCGTGTGACAGTACCGGCGATGAGGGCACGAGGGACCCGCGAATCAACGGTCCTTACAGTATGTGTGTTCCCTCCAGGAAAGGGTTTGGTAAGTGCCACCATGTCAGGCCAGCACTATACTCTCCCAGCTCCCCATATATCCCTGGTGTCCGAGGTCACCCTATGGGATACTGTACATATGGATTTTGTGGTGGGATCACCACAGTTATACTGGAGACTTGCAGTGAGTTCTACTGAGGAACAATTACTCCAAGTGTGACTTCGCTTTCCAGAGAGTTATTAAAGACATAATGTACAACATACATGGACAAGGCCTGACTTACCTGTAACATACACAGTGATATCCTTCGTCTTCCGCAGCGGGCTGTAGAGCACTGAACAGGCATAGACCCCGGCATCTGATAAAGCTATATTAGATATAGAAAGGTCCACTCTTCCATTTAATGCTTTCTCTATGTCCAATGAATATCTGGGATCGGTTGTTCTTACTTCATTATCGTAGCTCAGATTTTGTTTTCCCTCGAAGTACCAAAATGCTGCAAAAAATTTAGGATTGACGGGAGGCTTTTGTACGGTATAGCTACAAGGAATCAGAGCCGGTGAGCCGACTGTAGCCTTATGTGTGCTGGGAGCAGAGATCTCCAAAGCTGCACCTGCAGGTAGACACACATAATACATATGATATACTAGCTGATATGCCCGGCTTCGCCCGAGTTAATTTGGTACTGGTGTTTTTCTGGCGTTCACATGGAAAATCTTATGAAGTCGTGGTTACTTTAGAGATACCGGAAAAACATATGTTCACCATTTTGCATAGTTCTCTGTGTTACCCAGGAAACACCACGGGAGGTAACCATGCGATGTATCCTTTATATAAAATGACATCAGGAAGTAAGAGAATTAGATTTCGTACGTAAAATGTGGACGCTAATTCTTTTGCGCTTAGAATTGAATAATCGAGTTGGGACCCATTAGCTTTTCCTATTTATGACATAATCAATGCTCGTGTCAAATTTCACGTTTCTATGACACCGGAAAGTGAGAAAATTACATTCCGTATGTAAAATTTGGATGCTAGTTCTTTTGCGCTAGAATTGAATAATCAAGTTGGGACCCATTAACTTTTCTATTTATGACATATTCAATGCCCATGCCAAATTTTAAGTTTCTATGACATTGGGAAGTGAGAGATTTAGATTCCGTACGTTAAATTTCGACGCTAATTCTTTTGCGCTAGAGTTGAATAATCGAGTTGGGACCCAATTATTTTTCCTATTTTGGAGATAATCTATGCTTGTGCCAAAATTCATGTTTCTACGACATCGGGAAGTTGGAGAACTTTTGGCGAGTCAGTCAGTCAGTGAGTCAGTGAGTGAGTCAGTGAGGGCTTTCGTTTTTATATATATAGATACAGTATGAATGCTAAAGTCAGACTATGGCTCAGTATTGTACATCACTGAATGATTATGTATATTGTGTGGAAGGTGGAACAACACCAGCTGGACACAAAATGACAGAACTGGACTTCACCCATAGCAGTTGCCTTTCCTGGGTACGAACGGTGACTCCCACTACTCATATACCTCCAGGACTGAAAGTAGGGCCAAATTATGTGCGATCAGACAGAACAATAATATGAAGCATGTATCAACACTAATAGATAACAAAGATGCTACAACAAGAACTTATAAAGAGCTTACAGGACGAGAATGGTGATGGGAATCATATGATGGCATGAATGGCTGATGATGATGGTAGTCAGATAGATATGGTGATGATAGTAAGGTAATGGAACAAATGAATGATGGTAAACAGATAATAAACTGACAATAACTTACCGTAACACTAGGTTTTCCTATGTATTCCCCTTATCCACCGGACGCTGACCCGTATACCAGACACCACTGTCCCTGAATATTTCTAGTATTTCCCTAATAGAAACTATGTAAAACACTGACCCTATCAAACAATGAGAGGGCACTAAGACCCAGAGACAAGATAACAAAATTGAATGGGGCTGATTTAAGGGACCTTTTACGCAAAATGATTATTATTCAAATAATTGTTGAATCATGCGAAAATGAGCTATAATTGTTCAGTGTAAACATGGTCAATGATTGAATGATGAATGATACTTCAATCCCTTCTCATTCATCATTCATCTTATACAGGCATAAAAATCACCCTGCATCGTTTGACAGTTGTTCTGTCTACAAGGCGATCGCTCAGTCGTTTGCTAACGATTTCCAGGCGTTTCCAAACTCCCCTGACAGAAGAACAATGGACTGAACGAGCTACAATGAAAACGTGAGAAAAATGTCAACGATTGCGTGAGTAAAAGGACTTCAATTGAAAGCAAATGACTTGTTCATTCGCTCATTCCAATGATTAATTGATCTGTGAAAAAGAACCCTAAGGGCTTATTTACACGAAAACATTTGTGTTGCATAAAATTACTTGAGCCAGTAGTGTCTTATGCGAGTACCTGCCCGCTCATCTCTAAAGATTCGGGTGCCAGCGGGGGGCGGGGGGCGGGGGGCAGGGAGCGGGAAGTGCAAACAATAAACTATAAGACCAAAGGAGCAAAGACTGGACTAGAAATAATCACACATACTTGAGTACACTAACAAGAACCAAAGCTAGACTAGGAAGAAGATCTACAACTTTACAATTAGGTTTTACTCTCTAAGGGCTTATTCCGACGTGCATATATCAGCCGGGTTTTCATGCCCAGCTGATATACGCTGTCCCTCTGTGCAGGGGGAGGAGGCGGGCCGGGCCAGGAGCAGTGCACTGAGCTCCCGTCCCCTCTCCGTCCCTCACCATTGTTTGCAATGGGAGGGCCGGGACCGGGGTGGAGCTAAGTTAGGCCCCTCCCCACCCCCTTTCATTGCAAATAGTTGTGAGGGGCGGAGAGGGGGCGGGAGCTCAGTGCACTGCTCCCGGCCCGCCTCCTCTCCCTGCAGAGAGAGACAGCGTATATCCGCCAGGCATGAAAACCCGGCCGATATACTCACGTCGGAATAAGCCCTAACTCTTAGGGCGCCTACCCATATTTTTTTGCAATGCGAGAGCAAATAAAGAGGCATGATTATGAAACCTATGATTTTCAATGGCATACTTATTTGCAATTTTTACTCTTAAAGGGGTTGTCCCGCGCCGAAACGGGTTTTTTTTTTTTTTAAACCCCCCCCCCCCGTTCGGCGCGAGACAACCCCGATGCAGGGGTTAAAAAAACCACCCGCACAGCGCTTACCTGAATCCCGGCGGTCCGGCGTCTTCATACTCACCTGCTGAAGATGGCCGCCGGGATCCTCTGTCTTCATGGACCGCAGGGCTTCTGTGCGGTCCATTGCCGATTCCAGCCTCCTGATTGGCTGGAATCGGCACGTGACGGGGCGGAGCTACACGGAGCTACATGGAGCCCCATTCAGAAAAGAAGAAGACCCGGACTGCGCAAGCACGGCTAATTTGGCCATCGGAGGGCGAAAATTAGTCGGCACCATGGAGACGAGGACGCCAGCAACGGAGCAGGTAAGTATAAAACTTTTTATAACTTCTGTATGGCTCATAATTAATGCACAATGTACATTACAAAGTGCATTATTATGGCCATGCAGAAGTGTATAGACCCACTTGCTGCCTCGGGACAACCCCTTTAAGCCTCACAGCGCAGAGAAAAAAATCTGCAATATCGCTCAGTGTTTTCAATGCGGCCGGTGGCAGCAGCGCCAGCCCCATTAAAAACATAGGGAGTACATCGCGGACTTCTGCCACAGCTCTGACAGCTGTGATAGCTAAGTGAGAAGATACCTTCTTCCCTGTGGGGAGGAAGGAATCCTCTGCCACAGCTGTCGCAGCTGTGACAGAAGTCCGTGATGCTATCCCATTGCTTTCAATGGGGTCAGCACTGCTGTTGCCCCATTGAAAGCAGTGGGTTGCAGGCAACCCCCGCAGCGATAAAATATAAGCCCTTCCCTGAAAAATATTTCTAGCTGTAAAAAGAAAATTAAACTCACCTAGAAGAGCCGTCCAACTCTTCTGTTCGGCCCGGCTGTCGTCTTCTGTCTTCCGGAGGCAGGGGATTGAAAAATCCCCACTCCCAGAAAGCGCTGGTCTCATTGGCGGAGCACTCAACCAATCATAGGCATCACTCGGCCATTGAATGACAGCTGAGAGCTGCCTGCGATTGGTCACAGTGCTTAGCCAATCACAGGCAGCGCTTAGCCATTCATTCAATGCCACTGAACGACAGCTGTGTGCTGCCTGTGATTGGTGTCAGCGCTCAGCCAATCACAGGCAGCGCTAAGCCAATGAGACTAGTGATTTTTTGGGGTGGGGATTTTTCAATCCTCGGCCTCCAGAAGACAGAAGACAACTGCCGGGCTGGACAGGAGAGCCGGACGGCTCTTCTAGGTGAGTATAATTTTTTTTTTTAACTTTTTTTACAGCTAGGGATGATTTTCGGGGAAATCACTCTCTAACTCTACCCACTCTCTAAATCTTAACAGGGGTCACAACACAAAATTGAAATCCATGTCCTGGGGCTCATATGCCATAGCATTGTGTAGCAGGTCAGCAATATTGAGATATAGCGTTAGATCAGTCAGCAAAAAAAAAAAATCACAGCTAATAGAATCAATGGATTCCTATGAAAAGATTCAGAGGGGATAATTTTATGCGTGTAAAAGAATTGCACCTAAAATATAATAGGACACGCGAAACTGAAATTCTCTGATGTCGTTGGCCCCATTGAAAGCAATGGGAAAACTCTGTGCTACTCTGTGACAGCAGTCATGGCTAAAGGGATTCCCCGCGGGGATGAAGGAATCCCCTGTCACTGCTGTAATAGAGGATTGCAGAGTTCTCCCATTGCTTTCAATAGGGCTGGCACTGCTGCCACCTGCCCCATTGGAAGAAATAGAGGATATCGTAGGAAAATACAACATGCTGCAATGTGTTTCTTGCATAGCATCGCAATGCAGTGTCATGCGTGAAAACATCGCTCATGTGTATGAACCCATTCAAATGAATTGGGTTCATATTTGTGCGTCTTTCAACAAATCTCAAGCAATTGTATCACCTGTGTGGAACCGGCCTAAGGGTGGTTCTTACATGGGCGCTAAAATCGCAAGATTTTTATGTGACGCGAGAGTAAGTAAAAAAGCAGACTTATGAAACCAATGATTTTCAACGGTTTCCTTCCCATTAGCGATGTTTTCACTGATACGATGTTGCAAGAACAAAAAATCACAGCATGCTCTATCTTTCTGTGATGTGATGTGTGATTTTTTTATCTCCCAAGTTGGTCTATTAAGCCTGCTTGCGTTGCGATGCAATTTTAACAAAATAAAGTCCTATTGAGTGATTTTATCGTGGGCGGCAGCGATGCGATGGAAGATTATTCTTAAAAAAAGCACCGTTGATGCTTTAAGAATTGTGGTAACAAAAATGTGATTTTGCTGTGATTTTCTTGCGGCAAAATCCCAATTACCCGTGTGAAATTAGCCTAGGGGCTTATTACGCGAGTGTAAATCAGCCTGCATTTTCACGTATGGCGTATATGCCATGGAGTGGGGTAGACCTTCCTTTCCCCTTGCCAGCTCACCTCCTCTCTCCTCTTTTCCGGCTGTTTCCAATGGGATTGGGTGAGGGCAGGATGGGAGCTAATCTCCTGCCCCCTCTCCACCCCTTGTCCGCTGTCAGCAATGGGAGGGTGCGGATTGGGGCAGCGCTTGGCTCCGCCCCTCCCCCTCCCATTGTAAACAGCCGACAAGGGGTGGAGAGGAGAAGAGAAGGAGGGGGGGAATTAAGCAGTCACGCTACTAAACTCCCTCCCACCTCCCTTCTCTGGTCACTGTCCTTGGTTCTCATAGGAGTCAATGGCAGTGGCTATAGTCCGGCCAGGAAGATGGCTTCCTGCCCAGTGTAAAAGCCAGGTGCTTTATGCCAGGTGCTTTATGCCACGGGAATACGCATGTGTGATCTGATGCATTGGAATCCAATGCATCACATGGTAATGTATATCGGCCTGGCCGTGAAAACAGCGGCCGATATACACTCATGTGAATAAGCCCTTACGGCCATGTTTTTGTCATATTTTGCGAGCATGAAAATCTCACCCACAAAACGTGATGAAATGAAATCCTTAATTCCAATGGTTTAGTTTCCACTATCGTGTGTCTCACGTAATATTGCTATGTGCGATAAAAGATAGGACATATCTTTCTGTTTTTTGTTTTTTTTTACAAGCGCACCATAGCGGCGAGCATATTTGCACATGCGCTCATCTGTTTACGCTCTGAATTAATGGAGAGTGTGGGAATTTACCAGCAGGATCAAACACCATTCCCTTTCAGGATGTCAGTGGGATGGCTATAAATTGCATTATCCCATGTGTGTAGGTAAAGGAGCTTGGAAATGTAGTATTCTGAAGAGTAATTGCAGTCCAGAGGTCAGGGGCATTGTAGAAGTACAGATATCTGGGAACACACAAACCATAAAAGCTCATAAAAAGTCTAAAGGTATTCCTGTTATTGACACTAAGGAGCACTAAACCTGTAAGTACATATAAAATGAGCAGCAGTAATATTTCTCCACGCTCTCAGTCTGCAGGATTTTCTACAACTCTTGAGAAAGACTTATAGCCAAGGAGTTGGATATTTTGGTATAAACTAAACAGCAGCCCTCAATGTCAAGCAGGAGCTGCAAAAGCAAGTATGATTTTGGGATGTATGAAAACAGAGATAAAGACATGTGATCCTAATAGAGTATCACTCCACTATAGGTCCCCTGTAAGACTACATGTCCTATATAAGATTCAGTTTTATGGAGCATCTGGAGAGAGTTTATAGGCAGCAACTACAGGGGGCGTGGCCTAACTGAGCACCAAGATGGCCGCATAGTTTCGGAGCTTCAAGAACAAAGGCTGAAGAAGCAACCTTAAAGCATCCTCAGCGGCCGTCACTCACTCTGGTGGCAGCGCTGCTGCTTCGTTGGGCACAGATGAACTATCGCAAGTCTTCCCACACTCTGCCCGGACGCCTGAAGGACTTCTTCGCGGCTGCTCACAGTCCGTAGCCCGTCAGGCCCTGGTATCACCTGCTTCTCTGCCGTGGAGAGGAAGTCTGTCCCCAGCATCCAGCTCCTGCTCACTGCCAGCAATGCAGACTCTCCATGAGGGGACCTCTGAGGTGAGCGCAGTCCAACAGTCCCCAGATAGCTCCCCCGGGCAGACAACGCTCTCCATGTCTCCTAATAAAGGGAAGGGAGCTCACAAGGACAAACAATAGAGTACAAAAATGGCGCCAGTTACAGCCCAGAAAAAAAAATCACTGAACTCTCCCACTGCTGGCCCGCTAAAGCAGCATCCTAAATTAATGGAAGATCACTTAGGAGACTCTCACAGCCCTCCTATGGCGGATCATTATTTCTATGCCCTCATCAGATAAACCAGCAACTGAGGCATTTATGAAAGAAATGATGGTAGCATTAAAGAACTCCTTGCAATCTATTTTTGACTCCCTGACTTTTACTCTAAAAACAAATATGGAAGAATTTGATGACAGGATCACTCATACGGAAAACAAAATAGGCGAAATCACTCAACCTCATAATGATCTTATTGATGCTTTATCAGAAGAAGTTGATATGCCTAAAATCAAGCTAGCAGACATAGAAGATAGAAACAGACATAATAACGTTAAGTTTAGAGGAATACCAGAATGTATTACCTTCAACAACTGATAAAAACGGCCTTGCCAGACACATCTCCTAGGAACCTAATAATCGCTAGAGCTCATAGGCTACCTAAGCCGAAATCCATTTCAGAATCAGTTCCTAGAGATGTGCATGGCTGCACTTCTTCCATGTTAAAGAAGCTCACAAATCAAACCAACCACCCGCACCCTATAATGAAGTCCGGCTATATATGGACTTATCACAGGTGACTTTGCAGGCAAGAAGAAAATTCTCTGCAATCACTAACACCCTTCGCCAAGCAAAAATTCCATAGAAATGGGGTTTCCCGCCGAAACTCTTGATCCAAAAAGATGGAGTTAACCACGTATTTTGCAAACCAGAAGATGCAATTTCAACGCTGAAGTCCTGGGGCATCTCCCTTCCCGAAGAATGATCCATAGGCTCAACTAGAAGGCCTGGAGCACGAAAGAAAAGCTACACAAATACCACTTGGGCCGATGAAATTTTTTGTAATCATTTATAGTAAAGAAATTTCTGTAAGCCTGACTTTAGTTCTCGTTCAGGTGAACTTTACATCCCCCAATGCATGAGCCCGAGTGTTCTATGGACTTGTTGTCTTTTTTCACTTTTGTGATTCATTTGATGGAATCTTTATTTGAATTACCATGTATGTTGTTTCCCCCCTATGTTCAGAACAGACATCAAAAAACGTCCACACTATTCTATACCGAATTGTACAACCTATATCGCGGTTAAGCTTCTTTCCCTGAATGCTAATGGGCTGAATTTACCATCTTTCCTTGTGCAAAGAAGCTCTCGCTTAAAATGCAGATATGTGTGCAAGAGACCCACTTTGACGCCTCCGCCTTTCCAAAAATGTAGCATAAGAAATTTCCCAATATTTTCCTAGCCTAGCCACCAAATAAAAAAGCTGGTGTTTTGTTGGCGTTTAGAGACTCTTTCACTGTAGAAATATCCTTTCTAGAACAGATCCTAAGGGGAGATATATTATTCTCTCGGGTAATGTAAATTCTATCCCTTGTACCATATTGAATGTCTATGCGCCTAATTCGGCACAAATGAGATTTTTAAACATAATTAAAAAGTTGCGGAGACATGAAAGAGGCAGATTGATTGTTTGTGGTGACTTTAACCTCATACCTGACAAAAATATAGATTCATCATGCCAGATCCCTAGAAGACCTCCCACTTTGGGCCCCTGGCTTAAAAAAGAAACGCTCTATGACACGTTCCAATGCCTAAATGCTTTGCAGCACAGGTCGTTATTTTGGATTGACCTAGTGTTAGTAGATAGATAGTCACTACCATTTGTTAAAGATGCTAAAATTAATACTGCTACTTGGTCGGACCACGCGTCCATTTCTGCCACTTTTTTGTGGGGTTGCCAGGGAGGAGGGGCCGAATTGTAGAGGAACAGCCTCTTCTTGATGGGGATCTATTTCTGACGCTTTGAGAGAATATTTTAAGATTAACTCCACTCTGGAGTTTCTCTTCTTATGGTTTGGAATGCTCATATAGCTTTTATAAGAGGGATCCTCATCAAGATGAGTACAAGACATAAAAAAGAGAAGGCGTCACAGATTAATGAAATTCTCTCCCAAATTACAAACACTGAAATACTACTTCGATCCTCTCCTTCAGACAAAAACCATAAAAATCTTTTAAGTTTAAGGCAAAGATTACGTACCCTCTTGATGGAAAATTTTGATAAGACACTGCAATCCTTACGAATAAACTTCTATGCCTCAATCCACAAGTCTAGTTAAGAAAAAATTAATCAAAGCAAAAATTCCCTTTATGTCTAACCCAGATGTCCAAAGAGAAAAAAAAAATTCCACCCAAAACAAATAGCTGAATGCTTTCGTATATTTTATGCATAATTATATAATCTTAAAGATGATGTTTCCACTTCTCAACCAACTCAACAAGAAATCTTGTCTTTTCTTTGTAACCTGAATCTCCCATCTATTTCAGAGTCTCAAAATAAGCTGTTAAATGAACCTATATCAAACCATGAAATATTGGATAGAATTAAATTATCAAAATCCCAAAAATCTCCAGGCCCAGATGGTTTCTCCAACGAGTACTATAAAAAATTTGCTGAAATATTAGTGCTACATATGATTTCTGCTTTTAACCAAGGTGTAACACAAGGTAAACTCCCGGCAGAGATGCTTGAGGCCACAGTAGTTACTATACCCAAACCTGGCAAGGATTCCTCTTCACCAGCAAATTTCCGGCCAATTTCGCAGCTAATTTGTGACACAAAATTATATTCAAAAATTATAGCCCAAAGACTCCTCAAAATCCTTCCGACTATTGTACATTTGGACCAGGTGGGCTTCATTAAAGGGAGACAAGCACCAGATGGAATGAGGAGAATACTAAACCTTCTTTCAATAATAGATTCCTTCCACTCTCCTGCCATTCGTTTAGCCTTAGAAGCTGAAAAAGCTTTCAATAGGCTACATCGGGGTTATGCCTTTTCAGTCCTTGAAAAGTTTGATCTGGATGGAAATATTGTATAGGCAATTAGAGCATTATATTCACCCCCCTTGGCCAAAGTTTTAGTTGATGGTACCCTATCTGAAACCTTTTATATTACAAATGGAACCCATCAAGGTTGTTCACTATTGCCGTAAATTTTTGTCTTAGTGATAGAACCTCTTGCAGAACATTAGAGATGAGCGAGCACCAAAATACTTGAGTGCTCGTTACTCGAGTCGAACTTTCAGTAATGAACCCCATTGAAGTCAATGGGTGACTCGAGCATTTTTGTATATGACCGATGCTCGCTAAGGTTTTCATTTGTGAAAATCTGGAAAATTCAAGAAAGTGATGGGAACGACACAGAAACGGATAGGGCAGGCGAGGGGCTACATGTTGGGTTGGCTGCCGGCGATCGCGGGATGAATTGTCGGGAAGGGCTTAAATATATAAGCCCTTCCCTGCAATTCATCCAGAAATGTGTAAAAATAAAAAAAATATATACTCATCTTGTCCCGGCAGAACGATGTTAGCCCATTGAATTCAATGGAGCCGGCAATACAGCCGGCTCCATTGAAAGCAATGGGCTGCCGGCGATCGCGGGATGAATTGTCGGGAAGGGGTTAAATATATAAGCCCTTCCCTGCAATTCATCCAGAAATGTGTAAAAATAAAAAAAATATATACTCACCTTGTCCCGGCAGAACGATGTTAGCCCATTGAATTCAATGGAGCCGGCAATACAGCCGGCTCCATTGAAAGCAATGGGCTGCCGGCGATCGCGGAATGAATTGTCGGGAAGGGCTTAGATATATAAGCCTTTCCCTGCAATTCATCCAGAAATGAATTCATGAATGGGTGTGAGTGAGAGCTGCCTCTGATTGGTCAGGCTGTGACCAATCAGAGGCAGCTCATTCAGCAGGCGGGGATTTTAAATCCCCTGCTGCTGAATACTACTCACAGCTGTTCAGAGCAGTTCAGGAGGACTGCAGCCGGCCGCGCTGAACTCCGTCTGCCGGGACCAGGTGAGTATATATATTTTTTTTATTTTTACACATTTCTGGATGAATTGCAGGGAAGGGCTTATATATTTAAGCCCTTCCCGACAATTCATCCCGCGATCGCCAGCAGCCCACTGGGGAGCAATCTGTTTATGTTCTTCGTGTGTCCTTTGGAAACTTGTATTTCAAGTTCCCTTTTAATATAATATTTAATAAAGGTTATATTTTAGTTTTTTTCTCGAACCCTACAGTGAATAGTAGGTATACATTTCCCTTTCAATGGCAACAAAAAAGGATCCCTTATCTTGGCATTCATATCTGTTTTCCCCTTAAAGACATAAAATCAATCAATTATCTTCCTCTATTGGAGATAGGAAAAAAAAAATCCTGCACTTAGGGCTCAGTCACATGGGCGATGATCTGCATGTATTTCCACGTGGAAAAAAACCCGCACCACGTGCGGACGAAAATCCGCATGACCAACTCCATTGCCACCCATATGTTCTTTTTTTGACAGGCGCAGACGTTTTTTCCACGCGGAAATACACGCGTATCGTCGCTAATACACGCGTACCTCCACTCGTGTGACTGAGTCCCCAGGGTAACCTCAGGCAGAAACACCTTTCATAAGACCAAACAAAAGGTCTAGTGTGGTTTAATGTCTCCTAGAATGAGATGGACAAACCATCGATGGTGATGTGAAATAGTGTTTTATTGAACAGAACAGGGTAGTGCAACGCGTTTTGGAGCTCGCACGGCTCCTTTCTCAAGCTCAAAGAGTCCTGGTGGATGCTGCTCAATCCAGAGATCCATCACCATATCTTCATCTATTGAAGACCTTACAAGAAGAATTAAATAATTTTTAAAACTATCAAGCCATGTGGATTGGACACATAGTACTTTACAAGATGATGATTCTCCCAGAAGTACTATATTATTTCCTGACTCTTCCAATACCAATTCCTCAATCAATAATGCAGAAACTTCAAAGTCAAATGACTGACTATGTCTGGCCTCGGAAACCTTGAAGAGTGGCCCATTCTATACTGTCTCTCCATAAATCACAAGGAGGCGTGGATCTTCCTAATTTAGAGGCATACCGACACACCCTACTACCAAAATCAATCGGAACCCTGGTTCACACAGTCTACATCGGTCAGTTGGCATAATTTAGAATCAGAGATATTTAATTCAAAGACCCTAAATTCTCTGATTTATGCAAAAATGTTATCAATCCTATACCCCTTCTTAGGCCCGAATTTACACATTCCTTCCATTTTGCTTCCCATGAGGGTGACACTGGAGGCTTGGACTAAATTTGCGCATCTCTCCGAGAAAACCACAACTTATGAAGTTAAACAGGTTCCTATTGATATCTTGAAATATTTCATTCCTGGTTTACACCTAGTCTCCTGGTCTAAGAAAGGATTACAATTTATCTCAGATCTTTTTAGCGATGGCACCCTTAAACCTTTCTCGCTATTAGTTGAGAGCTATGGAATACCTAAAGATGAGTTATTTAAATACTCCCAGATATGATCGTTTCTGCAAACATCCTATCCTCGGAAAATAGTTTTCCCAGTCAACAGCATTAAGTTTGATAAAATTAACACAAAGTAATAAGTAGAGATGAGCGAACACCAAAATGTTCGGGTGTTCGTTATTCGGAACGAACTTCCCGCGATGCTCGAGGGTTCGTTTCGAACAAGGAACCCCATTGAAGTCAATGGGCGACCAGAGCATTTTTGTATTTCGCCGATGCTCGCTAAGGTTTTCATGTGTGAAAATCTGGGCAATTCAAGAAAGTGATGGGAATGACACAGTGACGGATAGGGCAGGCGAGGGGCTACATGGTGGGCTGCATCTCAAGTTCACAGGTCCCACTATTAAGCCACAATAGCGGCAAGAGTGCCCCCCCCCCCCCCACTGTCAGCATAAAGATCGTCCTCCTCTGGCACAGCTGTAACAGCTGTAGCAGAGAAGAACAATGTTTGCCCATTGAATTCAATGGAGCGGCAATACAGCATGTTCCACTGAATGCAATGGGCTGCCCGCGATCGCAGGATGAATGGTCGGAAAGGGGTTAAATATATAACCCCTTTCCTGCAATTCATCCAGAAATGTGTTACACTAAAAATATATACCGGCGTATAAGGCGACGGGGCGTATAAGACGACCCCCCAACTGTCACCTTATACGCCGGCAATACAGTGGAGCAAAGAATAAAAAGCATTACTTACGTTTTTAGATGATCTGCGGCGCTCCTGCAGGCTGTCACTCCCTCCTAATCCACGGCAGACAAGCTTTCTCTATGAAAGGCTTTAAATCCCTGCCTCCAGAAAGACACGTGCCTTCAGCCAATCACAGCCAATGACAATGATGTCATTGAATGGCTGTGATTGGCTGTGTTTCTGGAGGCGGGGATTTCAAGTCTTTCGTGGAGAAAGCAATACTCTGCCGTGGACCAGGAGGGAGCGACAGCCTGCAGGAGCGCCGCAGATCATCTAAAAACGTAAGTAATGATTTTTATTCTTTGCTCCACTGTATTGCCGGCGTATAAGGTGACAGTTGGGGGGTTGTCTTATACGCCCCGTCGCCTTATACGCCGGTATATATTTTTAGTGTAACACATTTCTGGATGAATTGCAGGAAAGGGGTTATATATTTAACCCCTTTCCGACCATTCATCCTGCAATCGCCGGCAGCCCATTGCATTCAGTGGAACATGCTGTATTGCCGCTCCATTGAATTCAATGGGCAAACATCGTTCTTCTCTGCTACAGCTGTTACAGCTGTGCCAGAGAAGAAGGATTTGTCTTCTATATGTTCTCAATGGGGTCAGCGCTGCTGCCGCTGGCCCCATTGAGCGCATATAGAATGCATCCATAGCGAACCGCGGGAGGGGCAGACTTTTATATCAGGCGGACACCTTATCTCCCCAGCCACTCACAGCAGGGGGGTGGTATAGGGCTTAAACGTTGCAGGGGGAAGTTGTAATGCCTTCCCTGTCTTTATATTGGCCAAAAAAAAGCGCTAACGTCTCAGGGAAGAAAGTTTAAGTAACCCGGACACCGCATGGTGTTCGTTACGGATAACGAACATACCGAACACCCTAATATTCGCACGAATATCAAGCTCGGAAGAACACGTTCGCTCATCTCTAGTAATAAGTCAAAAACTAAATTTTTCTACGACCACATGATAGGAGATTTAAGACCGGGAAAAAAATGGCATCTCCTAAATTGGGAGAAGGATCTGAGGATAGATGTCCCAATAGAAAGTTGGTTGGGTTCTTTTAAAAGAGCAAAACAAGCTACTAAATGCGCTAATATGTTGGAAACTCATTTAAAGGTATTACCAAGGTGGTATCTTACACCCATACAATTGAGAAGTAGACGCTTGACCCCTGAGGCCTTATGTTGGAGAGGCTGTGGACATGAGGGAACACCTTATATATATTTTTTGGTCAGGTCCCTTACTTTTAACCTACTGGAATGATATATTCTTCATGAAAAATAAGTTTTAAGAATTTAGTATCCCGAAACATCTGGGTACAGCCCTTCTTTTCCTACATTTAAAAATAATTAAGCCAGCAACCAAAATATTGATGTCATATACTGTTGGGGGCAAAATTGCTTATAGCTAGAAGGTGGCGAACGACAGAGGTGCCTCGAGTAAGGGAACTAAAATACAAATGGTGTCGGAATATAGCATTTATGAAAAAGTTTTAGCCTTTAGAAATAATGAAATTTCTAGATATCTCTAGAGATCTCCCCTCCGTTCCTCCCTGCTCTCCCCCGCCGCTCCCCGCCGGCCCCCGATTCTTTAGAGACGAGCGGAGAAATACCCGGCTAAGGCATTACTCGCTCGAGTAATGTGCCTTAGCGAGTATAATCGCTCATCTCTAGTGTCGACTCCTTGTATCAACAAATATGCATCATGATGTCTCAAAATGTTGATTTCCTGCTTGTTTCTGATCTTTCCCCCTATGACTCTCTTATCTCCAACCTCCTTCTTCTTCCTGCTCTTTCCCTTCTTTCCCCCCTCCCATTCCTATATTAGAACTCGCGACTACCAGAGTTCTGTATGTCCTGTGTTACGTTTAATAACAAAAATGGTATCACACCTGAGCAGTGATTCGTATATTTCATTAAGCAAATTTTAATTATATGCAAGCAATATAATGGAAAATCTGTGTATTAGTTACTGTAATGTACAACTGATATGTGATACTAATAAAAATTGATTAATAAAAAGGCAGCAACTACAGTAGGTTATTAACCCTTTCATGAACATGGGTCATTAATGCTCCTGTGTGCAGGTCACATTCTGCAGTTCTGGTATATAACACTCTCAAAAAAATAATAACTTTTCATTCTTCTGGTGACATATCTATTTGAGGACTTTTTTTTGTGGGCAGAGTTGTAATTTTCAACAGCACCATTGAACATGCCATAGTTCTCTTCCCAAGTTCTCTTCTACACTTCTTGCATTGCTTACTTTCACTCCCAGCGCCCGCACCCCTCTGTATCATCTGAGCCCCCTGATATCTGTCTCCTCAGCCCCGCACTCATACACATTACCATCACTACAAGGAATATCACCGACCTGTGTGCTGCAGGAGGAGGAGGACGACACATGTCTCTCTGAAGCCCATTTGTCGCCCAGATCCTTCTTTGGATTAACCCGAGTTTCTCACTTCTTGTGGACGAAGCTGCAAATCCTAAATCATATCTGTATATTACTGTTCTCTTCCACTTATTCTGCACCTCCTTGGACTATTGACTTGTGGGGAATTTTCACTTTCACTTTAGGAAAAAATTAACTCTTATCTCAGTGGAAGAAGTAAACAATATGTTTATCTTGAGTGTTTTATATGACTGTATCTGTTCTGTGACTACATAATTATATGATTAATATATTTATCTAATCAGCAGCTTCCTTAGAGCCATAATAGCAGTATGTACACTGGATGGCCACTTTATTAGAGACCCCCCTCACATTATCTTCCTTCAAACTACAGCAAACTGTTACAGCCATCCATGCTAAGGAACAAGTTGTGTGTTCGGGCACGTTAGTTGGAGCACCAGTGTTATTTTCGGTTACTCTTGACTGTGCAGCACCTATTCATCAGAACAATTCTTGACATCCTCCTCTGACCCCTTTCGGTGAGTAGTGGTTTGCGTCCTCTGGATCCAGTTTCTTTGGATATTTTTCCTCAATCTCACTGTTCTCAGTATATTCTCCACATCGTTACATGAGAGAACTCCACAAGGTTGACAGCTGTTGCACAGATGTGAACATCATCCGGGAACATAGCCATTTTTTCTATCGAATCTAAGATGAATCAGACAGGAAAACAATAATGTGCCTGACTTTGTTGGATGACATATGTACAGAGGAAACATTGATTTTAAAGTAAAACGTCAACATACACAGAGCATTCAACAGAGCATGTGCGGCAGCAGAAGGAGTCTTTGTTACTTTCAAGTATCACGGAAAAATCCACCATGAACAACTGCGCTCCAAGCCCCTCATGTCTAATATGTGAACTTTGACACAGATTCTCTGTGGAATTGCTCTGGATTTTCGTCTTTACTAATACGTAGCAGTTATACACAGTGGCTTATATGTAGGGCTTTCAGTGGTTACAACCAGGCCCTAAAGCTGGGGGAACTGTGGGCCCCACACAGCACACAATGCTTTCTGGCTGCTTGCCTACATGATGCGTGGGTCACAGAGAGATTCAACGAGACATCATGCAACTGTAGAGTGAAGAGCGTGTTCCTGGTGGGGGGGAGGGGGAGGACGAGGAATGGTAGTGCAGGCAGCTTCTAGCAAATCAGATTGTCTCCTGTGGCACTCACATTGCTTCCCCGGCAGCCAGGCTCTCCTTATAGAACAGAAATCGCAGATCGCACCTATCTGCGATCTGCGATTCCTGTTCTCTTCTCTATATGCGCTCAATGGGGTCGGCGCTGCTGCCGCCGGCCCCATTGAGCGCATATAGAGAAGAGAACAGGAATCGCAGATCGCAGACAGGTGCGATCTGCGATTTCTGTTCTATAAGGAGAGCCTGACTGCCGGGGAAGCAATGTGAGTGCCACCCTCTTGACATCCAGGGGGCAGCTCTGACTCACACCCCCTTCACACCCACTGCAGGCCGGCTGCGCGGAACTCTGGCTGCCGGGAGCAGGTGAGTATATATATATTCTTTATTTTAACACTTTTCTGGATAAATTGCAGGGAAGGGCTTATATATTTAAGCCCTTCCCGACAATTCATCCCACACTCGCCCGCAGCGCATTGCTTTCAATGGAGCTGGCTGTATTGCCGCTCCATTGAATGCAATGCGCTGGACAGCTCCGGCCCGTTTCTAATGAAACGCGGCTAGGAGCAGATTTTCGGGCGATTTTCGGGCACCGGTCACGCGATTTGCGGATGCGCATCCGTCATGCGATCCGCAAATCACGCGAAAAAACGCCCGTCTGACTAAGGCCTTAAAAGATTCTCCCCTGCCTATGAGCGGAAATCAGCTGCGATTTTCTGCTTGTGGGGGACAATTGCAGCATGTTCTATTTTGTGCGTAAAATCGCACAGACGGCTTCCATTGCAGTCAAAGGAAGCCGTCTGTTCCGCAATATTCCGCACAATGGGCACTGTGGACGTATAGCGGGAATTAGTGTCACAGCCTAGCGCTGAAGCGTCATGCCCTGCACTGCGCATGCACGCCGGTTCGCCAGGTGAGACACTCGCTGCGGACAGGGACAGGTGAGTATAGGGTCTCTGGGGGTCGCCGTCTCTGATTTTGCTATGAAATTTCGCAGTCACAATCTGTCCTGGCCGTGGGCACGAGGCCTTATTTTAGTTTAGAAGCGCTGCTGGATGTTCCTGATGCTTCTGCACATTCACTTCTATGTGTAATCACTTCTCCTCTCAGTAACAGATAACACAAAATATCCATTGGTAAATTGTATCACGAATTTGTTGTTACGGTCTCCTGCTACATACCTCTTGGTTCATACCCGTGAATTATTATCAGTCGCCAATTCCTAATGCTGGAGAGTCTCAATTAATTGACTACTGATTAGAGATGAGCGAGCATACTCGCTAAGGGCAATTACTCGATCAAGCATTGCCCTTAGTGAGTACCTGCCCGCTCAGAAGAAAAGATTCGGCTGCCGGCGGCGGGTTGGGAGATCTCTCTCTCCCTCTCTCCCCCCTGCTCCCCCTTGCTCACTGCAGCAACATACCTCTCAACCGCGCCGGCAGCCAAACCTTTTCTTCCGAGCGGGGAGGTACTCGCTAAGGACAATGCTCGATCGAGTAATGGTCCTTAGTGAGTATTCTCGCTCATCTCTACTACTGATAGTTATTTCATTAATAATGTCTGTTTTATTACTTATTCCTTTGGCATCCCCTAGTATATACTCATAGACCGCTACTGTAGACTGTTCATAGTGGGGATGGATTGATTTTATAAGGGTTACCTCGATATAACGGAATACAAGGTATAAAAACCATAGTTTTCTGCTAATTACTGAAATTCTGAATTATTATGAATTATGTGAATACAGTGTTTGTAATTGGGTATAAACAGATGATGGGAGAGATCTCTGTATTGTCCCCTGATTGACTTATACATGGTTATTAGGTCGCTCCTCAGCCATCTTTTTTCTAAACTAAATTACCCAAATGTTGATAACCTCTCTGGGTATTGTAGTCCACCCATTCTATTTATGACTTTACTTGCCCGCCTTTGTACCCCCTCAAGTTCTGAATACCGGTGTCCAAAACTGTCCACAATATTCCATGTGTGATCTGACCAGTGACTGGTAAAGAGGAGGAACAATGTTCTCATCGTGCGCTCCTACACCTCTTTTGATGCACCCCACGACCCTATTTGCCTTGGCAGCAGCTGCCTGACACTGGTTGCTCCAATTAGGTTTACAGTTGACTAAAATTTGTTTTCCATGTCAGTGTTAACTAGTGATTTCCCATTTAGACCTTGTTCAGATGAGTGGGGGTTTTTTTGCACAGAAATAGCTGCGCAAAAAGATTGCGCCTTTTAGAACCAATGGTTTCCTATTGAAGCATTCACATGAACGATTTTTAGACGATTTTTAGGAGCCAATGGGAATGCCTGTGCAACATGCACCAAAGATGGATCGGGTAACCCACGATCTACAAGATGTCAAGGAAAGTGTGAGGACAAAAAGGGAAGGAGCATGCAGATTACAAATCATGTTTGCTGGTGACATCATTTCCGACGAACTTGGATCCTTAAGGTGGAAGACAATGTAAAACAGGTTCCACCACTTACGTTGTCCTTCACGGACTTTGGGACGGTTAATATGAAAAAGAGCTTGGGGGTGATGGGGATGACGTTTGGGAGGTTTATACGTGTAGTATGTTTTTATATGTTAAAATCTTAATAAAAACATCTAATAAAAAAAAAAGATGGGTCAGGTTCTATCTTTTCATGCAGCACGGACCTTAGATGTGTGCATTGTAGCCACGCATGTCCCATCTTTTGTAGGTGCGAGTATTTTGCATGTCTAAAAATCATTTACGTGAGCGCTTCAAAAGGAAATCATTGGTTCTAAAACACGCGATCTGTTTGCATGGCTATTTGTGGGCAAAAAAAAGTGTGTAATGGTGACCTGTATTTCCTCTGCCCATGTGCAGAACCTTACATTTATCAGTGTTACATCTCATTTGCCACTTTTTTGCCCCCAACTTATTCAGATCCATTTGCAACCATATACAGATTTATATGTAACCGCATTCTGTCCTCTTGTGTTAATTACATAGCTCTGTATCTCCTGCAAAAATTGATATTTTAGGCTAATTTCACATTGGCGAGTGCAATATAAGGCCTTAGTCAGACAGGCATTTTTTCGCGCGATTTGCAATTGTACTGCCTCTCACTTGGATACAAAGAGGTGCTCACCCCTAGGTCTCCAGACATGAACACAGTCATTGTCAGTGATCTAAACCTGCATTAATTTCTGAAGACAACTGGATACAACATGTGATATGGGTGGGCATGGGGGCTCTATTACCATGCTGTACTGCCAGCTTGGATACAAGATGTGATACGGGTGGGCATGTAGCCTCTAGTACCCAGTTGAACCGCCGCTAGCTTGGATACAAGCGGGCTTGTAGACTCTACTACCCGTTGTACCGCCTCTAGCTCAGATGTAAGATGTGATACTGGGGGGCATGAAGATCCTAGTACCGTGTTGTACCACCTCTAGCTTGGATACAAGATGTGATACAGGCAGGCATGGAGGCTCTAGTACCCTGTAGTACTGCCTCTAGCTTGGATATAAGATGTGATACAGTTGGCCATGGAGGCACTAGTACCATGTTGTACTGCCAGCTTGGATACAAGTTGTGATATGGTCGGACATGGAGCCTCTGCATACTGTTTCACCACCTCTAGCTTAAATACAAGATATGATACGGGAAGGCATGGAGGCTCTAGTACCCTGTTGTACTGCCTTTCACTTGTATACAAAGGGGTGCTCACCCCTAGGCTTCCAGACACGAACACAGCCGTTGTCATTGATCTAAACCTGCATTCGTCACTGAAGACAACCCAGATGACCGACAATTAAAAACTTGGAGCTACTCATACTTGTTTAATGAAAAATGAAAAAAAAAACGCTGCGAATTTTGCAGTAAAAAAAACGCTAGTGGGTAGTCACCCTAAGGGCTCCCACCCACTTGCAATTGCGTTTTTTGTTAACACGATTGTCAATGGGACTTTCTATTGTAAAAAACGCAATTGCGTTTTTGGTGCATTGCGTTGCGTTTTTAACATTAGAAAGTCCCATTGACAATCGCGTTAACAAAAAACGCAATTGCAAGTGGGTGGCAGCCCTAAGAAGGAGGTTTAAAAAAAGAGAAAAAACGTACTGTGCTCAGGAAAGATGTTACGGTATTGGAGGGGGTTCAAAGAAGAGCGACTAAGCTAGTACATGGAATGATGGGACTGGAATACCCAGAGAGGCATCAAAATTGGGACTATTTACTCTAGAAAAAAGAAGGTTAAGGGGCGACCAAATAACCATGTATAAATACATGAGGGGACGATACAAGGATCTCTCCCAGGATCTGTTTATACCCAGGACTGCGACGGTAACAAGAGGGCATCCGCTACGTTTAGAAGAATGCAGGTTTCATCACCAACATAGAAAAGGTTTCTTTACTGTTAGAGCAGTTAGACTGTGGAACTCTCTGCCTGAGGACGTAGTGATGGCAAAATCCGTAGAGGAGTTTAAAAGGAGACTTGATGTCTTTCTGGAGAGGAAGGATATTTTAGGTTATAAATAGAGATGAGCGAGCACCAAAATGCTCGGGTGCTTGTTACTCGAGCCGAAATTTTCGCTATGCTCGAGGGTTCGTTTCGAGTAACGAACCCCATTGAAGTCAATGGGCGACCCGAGCATTTTTGTATATCGCCGATGCTCGCTAAGTTTTTCATTTGTGAAAATCTGAGAAATTCAAGAAAGTGATGGAAACGACACAGAAACGGATAGGGCAGGCGAGGGGCTACATGTTGGGCTGCATCACAAGTTCCCAGGTCCCACTATTAAGCCACAATAGCGGCAAGAGTGGGCCCCCCCCCCCTCCCAACAATTTTTACTTTACCAAAGTGTCCCTGCGCAGCCTTCAACTGCCCTCATGCCACACGCTGGCCTCATGCCACACCACCCTCATGTCTATTTATAAGTGCGTCTGTCATGAGGAGGAACCGGAGGCACACACTGCAGAGGGTTGGCAGGGCCAGGCAGCGACCCTCTTTAAAAGGGGCGAGGCGATAGCCCACAATACTGTACAGAAGCAATGAGAAATCCAATCCTGTGCCACCTCCATCAGGAGCTGCACACGTGGGCATAGCAATGGGGAACCCATGTGCCACACACTATTCATTCTGTCAAGGTGTCTGCATGCCCCAGTCAGACCGGGGTTTTTTATAAATAGTCACAGGCAGGTACAACTCCGCAATGGGAATTCCGTGTGCACCCACAGCATGGGTGGCTCCCTGGAACCCACCGGCTGTACATAAATGTATCCCATTGCAGTTCCCTGGACAGCACAGCTTACATCAGATTAAATGCAGGTGGGCTTCGGCCCACACTGCATGCCCCAACCTGACCGGGGTTTTTAATTCATAGACACAGGCAGGTACAAATCCCCAATGTGAAGTCCCTGTGGACCCACAGCATGGGTGGCTCCCTGGAACCCACCGGCGGTACATAAATAAATCCCATTGCAGTGTCCAGCACATCTGAGGTAACGTCAGGTTTAATGCAGGTGGGCTTCGGCCCACACTGCATGCCCCAGTCAGACTGGGGTTCTTTAGAAGTGGACACATGCAGTTACAACTCCGTGTGGACCGACAGCATGGGTGGGTCCCAGGAAGCCACCGGCGGTACATAAATATATCCCATTGCAGTGCCCAGCACAGCTGAGGTAACGTCAGGTTTAATGCAGGTGGGCTTCGGCCCACACTGCATGCCTTAGTCAGACTGGGGTTCTTTAGAAGTGGACACATGCAGTTACAACTCCGTGTGGACCGACAGCATGCGTGGGTCCCAGGAAGCCACCGGCGGCACATAAATATATCCCATTGCAGTGCCCAGCACAACTGAGGTAATGTCAGGTTTAATGCAGGTGGGCTAAAAATTACTAGGATTACACTGTAGGCGAGGGCCCAAAAAAATTGGTGTACCAACAGTACTAATGTACCTCAGAAAAATTGCCCATACCCAACCAAGAGGGCAGGTGAAACCCATTAATCGCTTTGGTTAATGTGGCTTAATTTGTAGCTAGGCCTGTAGGCAGCCCAGTTAAAATAAAAATTGGTTCAGCTGCAAGTTTCAACGCTTTAATGAGAATTGAAACGTATAAACATTGTTTACAAAAGTAATATGGCTGAGCCTTGTGGGCCTAAGAAAAATTGCCCGTTCGGCGTGATTACGTGAGGTTTCAGGAGGAGGAGCAGGAGGAGGAGGATGAATATAATACACAGATTGATGAAGCTAAAAGCTCCCCGTTTTTTATGGTGATAGAGAACGATGTTTCCATCCGCGGGTGCAGCCTACGTATTGTTTAGGTATCGCTGCTGTCCGCTGGTGGAGAAGAGAAGTCTGGGGAAATCCAGGCTTTGTTCATCTTTATGATTGTAAGCCTGTCTTCACTGTCGGTTGACAGGTGGGTACGCTTATCCGTGATGATTCCCCCAGCCGCACTAAACACCCTCTCTGACAAGACGCTAGCCTCAGGACAAGCAAGCACCTCCAGGGCATACAGCGCGAGTTCAGGCCACGTGTCCAGCTTCGACACCCAGTAGTTGTAGGGGGCAGAGGCGTCATGGAGGACGGTCGTGCGATCGGCTACGTACTCCCTCACCATCCTTTTACAGTGCTCCCACCGACTCAGCCTTGACTGGGGAGCGGTGACACAGTCTTGCTGGGGAGCCATAAAGCCTTGGAGAGTGTTCCCCTGCCTGTGCTGTACATGCTGCCTGATTTTCGCGCCTCCCCTGCTACCTGGCCCTCGGAACTGCGCCTTCTGCCACTAGCGCTGTCGGATGGGAATTTTACCATCAGTTTGTCCGCCAGGGTCCTGTGGTATAGCATCACTCTCGAACCCCTTTCCTCTTCGGGTATGAGAGTGGAAAGGTTCTCCTTATACCGTGGGTTGAGCAGTGTGTACACCCAGTAATCTGTAGTGACCAGAATGCGTGTAACGCGAGGGTCACGAGAAAGGCATCCTAACATGAAGTCAGCCATGTGTGCCAGGGTACCTGTACGCAACACATGGCTGTCCTCACTAGGAAGATCACTTTCAGGATCCTCCTCCTCCTCAGGCTATACACGCTAAAAGGATGACAGGCAAGCAGCATGGGTACCCTCAGCAGTGGGCCAAGCTGTCTCTTCCCCCTCCTCCTCATCCTCCTCATGTTCCTCCTCCTCAACACGCTGAGATATAGACATGAGGGTGCTCTGACTATCCAGCGACATACTGTCTTCCCCCGCCTCCGTTTCCAAGCGCAAAGCGTCTGCCTTTATGCTTTGCAGGGAACTTCTCAAGAGGCATAGCAGAGGAATGGTGACGCTAATGATTGCAGCATCGCCGCTCACCATCTGGGTAGACTCCTCAAAGTTTCCAAGGACCTGGCAGATGTCTGCCAACCAGGCCCACTCTTCTGTAAAGAATTGAGGAGGCTGACTCCCACTACACCGCCCATGTTGGAGTTGGTATTCCACTATTGCTCTACGCTGCTCATAGAGCCTGGCCAACATGTGGAGCGTAGAGTTCCACCGTGTGGGCACGTCGCACAGCAGTCGGTGCACTGGCAGATTAAACCGATGTTGCAGGGTGGCAGCGTCCGTCTTGGACTTGCGGAAATGTGCGGTGAGCCGGCGCACCTTTCCGAGCAGGTCTGACAAGCGTGGGTAGCTTTTCAGAAAGCGCTGAACCACGAAATTAAAGATGTGGGCCAGGCATGGCACGTGCGTGAGGCTGCCGAGCTGCAGAGCCGCCACCAGGTTACGGCCGTTGTCACACACGACCGTGCCCGGTTGGAGGCTCAGCGGCGAAAGCCAGCGGTCAGTCTGCTCTGTCAGACCCTGCAGCAGTTCGTGGGCCGTGTGCCTCTTCTCTCCTAAGCTGAGTAGTTTCAGCACGGCATGCTGACGCTTGCCCACCGCTGTGCTGCCACGCCGCGCGACACCGACTGCTGGCGACGTGCTGCTGCTGACACATCTTGATTGCAAGACAAAGGTTGCGTAGGAGGAGGAGGAGTAGGATGGTGGTTTAGTGGAGGAAGCATACACCGCCGCAGATACCACCACCGAGCTGGGGCCCGCAATTCTGAGGGTGGGTAGGACGTGAGCGATCCCAGGCTCTGACTCGGTCCCAGCCTCCACTTAATTCACCCAATGTGCCGTCAGGGAGATATAGTGGCCCTGCCCGCCTGTGCTTGTCCACGTGTCCGTTGTTAAGTGGACCTTGGCAGTAACCGCGTTGGTGAGGGCGCGTACAATGTTGCGGGAGACGTGGTCGTGCAGGGCTGGGACGGCACATCGGGAAAAGTAGTGGCGACTGTGAACCGAGTAGCGCGGGGCAGCTGCCGCCATCATGTTTTTGAAAGCCTCCGTTTCCACAAACCTGTACGGCAGCATCCCCAGGCTGATCAATTTGGCTATGTGCTTGTTTAATTCTTGAGCGTGCGGGTGCGCGGCGGCGTACTTGCGCTTGCGCTCAAACAGTTGCGCTAGCGACGGCTGGACGCTGCGCTGAGAGACATTGGTGGATGGGGCCGAGGACAGCGGAGGTGAGGGTGTGGGTGCAGGCCGGGAGACGGTCGTGCCTGTGTCCTGAGAGGGGGGTTGGATCTCAGTGGCAGGTTGGGGCACAGGGGGAGAGGCAGTGGTGCAACCCGGAGGCGGTGAACGGCCTTCGTCCCACCTTGTGGGGTGCTTGGCCATCATATGTCTGCGCATGCTGGTGGTGGTGAGGCTGGTGGTGGTGGCTCCCCGGCTGATCTTGACGCGACAAACCTTGCACACCACAGTTCGTCGGTCGTCTGCACTCTCAGTGAAAAACTGCCACACCTTTGAGCACCTCGGCCTCTGCAGGGTGGCATGGCGCGAGGGGGCGCTTTGGGAAACAGTTGGTGGATTATTCGGTCTGACCCTGCCTCTACCCCTGGCCACCGCACTGCCTCTTCAACCTACCCTGCTGCTGCACTTGCCTCCCCCTCTGAAGACCTGTCCTCAGTAGGCGTAGCAAACCAGGTGGGGTCAGTCACCTCATCGTCCAGCTGCTCTTCCTCCAAATCCTCTGTGCGCTCCTCCCTCGGACTTACTAAAATTGCTACTACCTGACTGATAGACAACTGTGTCTCATCGTCATCGTCCTCCTCACCCACTGAAAGCTCTTGAGACAGTTGCCGGAAGTCCCCAGCCTCATTCCCCGGACCCCGGGAACTTTCCAAAGGTTGGGCATCGGTCACGACAAACTCCTCCGGTGGGAGAGGAACCATTGCTGCCCATTCTGGGCAGGGGCCCGAGAACAGTTCCTGGGAGTCTGCCTGCTCCTCAGAATGTGTCATTTTAATGGAGTGAGGAGGCTGGGAGGAAGGAGGAGCAGCAGACAGAGGATTCAGAGTTGCAGCAGTGGACGGCGTAGAAGTCTGGGTGGTCGATAGATTGCTGGATGCACTTTCTGCCATCCACGACAGGATCTGCTCACACTGCTCATTTTCTTATAAAGGTCTACCGCGTGGACCCATTAATTGTGAGATGAATCTGGGGACACCAGAAACTTGCCTCTCTCCTAATCCGGCAGCAGTCGGCTGCGATACACCTGGATCAGGAGCTCGGCCTGTGCCCACACCCTGACTTGGGCCTCCGCGTCCTCGTCCGCGTCCTCTAGGCCTACCCCTACCCCTCAGCATAGTGTATTACGAGTAGAGCAGAAACAGAACGCTGTAATTAAATGTGCCGCTTATTGGCCTGTGGTTGGAGGCTGACTTCGCTTACGGAACGCACAGCAGAGCCAGGAAAGAATTTTGAGACGTAGGTGCGTATGACTGAGCTAGTGGAATTCACAGCGCAGAAGCAGTCAAGTGGCCAAAGGCCAGTGGTAGGCCTTAAGTATTTTGCTTCTATTTTTTTAAATGGTGAGCTGAAACACCAGACAGACCCTGTATGCAGCGTATATTATGTATACTGTTTCCCTCTGGCGGTATGACGGCGGTGATGTAACGGGCACAGCAGAGCCAGGAAACAATTATGCGCAAGCCTGCTGTAACGCTTAGCTGCGTATTAAATATGACTACTACCCCCAGCAGACACGCGGTCACAGGCAGCCCAAATATAGTATTTCTTCCCAATTTTTTGGAAAAAGCCCACCGCCTATATAGCCAGTATACCTCTTTCCCTGTACCACTGTCCCTGCCTCACCAGTACTGCCCCTATACTCTGTACAATGACTGCAGACTGAGGACGCTATGGTCTGCATGCCCGATATACAAAAAAAAAAAAATTGTGCAACACTGCTAAAAGCAGCCTCAACAGTAATGCACACGGTCAGATGTGGCCCTAAGAAGGACCGTTGGGGTTCTTGAAGACTAAAATAACACCTAACACTCTCTCTATAGCAGCAGCTGCATCAGCAGCACTTTCTCTGATCTCTGTCAGCATGCATCTGTGGTGAGCCGCGGGCGGGGCAGATTTTAATACTCGGGTGTCACCTGATCTCCCCAGCCACTCATTGCAGGGGGGTGGGATAGGGCTGGAACGTCACAGGAGGAAGTTGTAATGCCTTCCCTGTCTTTCTATTGGCCAGAAAAGCGCGCAAATGTCTCAGAGAAAAAAGTGAAAGTAACTCGAACATCGCGTGGTGCTCGCCTCGAGTAACGAGCATCTCGAACACCCTAATACTCGAACGAGCATCAAGCTCGGACGAGTACGCTCGCTCATCTCTAGTTATAAATCTTAGGTTAATTATTAATCCGGGTATACAGGCAGGTAGGAACTATTAGGGGTTGATCCAGGGAACAGTCTGACTGCCATTAGGGAGTCGGGAAGGAATTTTTTCCCCAAAAGGGCTAATTGGCTTCTGCTCTTGGGTTTTTTTGCCTTCCTCTGGATCAAGAAAACAGGAGGCTAACAGGCTGGACTAGATGGACATTGTCTTCATTCAGCCTTACGAACTATGATACTATGTAAAGTAGGCATCCCCGAAAGAAACCACTATATTTTCTCCTACTGCTCCTTCGCTGCTGATTTTGCCCCAAATCCTCATGAAATTCACGCCATTTTAGCATTCTATGAAATACTATCTAAGGCCGCCTGCAGATGGGCGGGTCGGATCCGACGGCGAGAATTCTCGCCGCGGGACCCGACCTCGCGCCTGGCGGCCCCCGGGCTGCCGGCGCATGCGCAGACCGGAGCCGGCAGCCAGGTGAGTGACGTTTCTGTGCGAGGCTCCGCGAGCCCCGCACAGAAATAGGACATGCCGCGGCCGTCTGCATAGGAGTGCGTTTTGTAATGCACTCCTATGCAGGCTTTCAGTGGCGGAAATCCCGCGGCGGGATTTCCGCCCGTGTGCAAGCGGCCTAAGTCTGCGCTACAGTTCATACGGGGCAGTTTTTCCGCGTGAGTTCTGAGATACACATTGCTAGGAAAAAAACCTGCGTCAGTCGGCTGCACACACGCTGTCCCCATTGACTGGAGCCAAATCTCCATGTGGGTCTGCATGAACATCTGTGGCAGAACGCTGCGGCTCAGCCTTGTATTTCTCCAACACGGACGTGACGCTTTCAGTATTGTGTGAATAAGGTTTAACGCAGTTTTCACGGTCACAAGACCAGTATCAGCTAAAATGAAAATCTTAACCCTTTCATGCTCCACGGCATACAGTTACGTCCTGGGCGTGCAGACTTTGTACGGAGCGGGATCAGAAGTCGATCTTGCTTCATACTCGCCGGCAGTCCTTCACAGCTGATACCTACCTGCAACAGCCGTAAGTATACATTTATAAAGTCATACATTATATGAGAGGTGCGCAGGCTGCACACAACTCCCATTACTTGGAAGTGATTCATATGGAAGTCATTGCCTCAGTTTTTGTCGGTTTCAGATTTCCCCGATTTGATTTCGGACAGTTTATTCGCTACTAATTTTTAGAAAAATGTAATTACTATACAAAAATAAATCAACAAACCAAACAGAGAACGTCCCCCTACCGCCCCTTTTATGTTCCAACGCCCCCAGGTGTGCCTTTTCGTTCCACCGCCCCCCTTGAGAAGTAAAAACGCCCCCCAGGGGGCAATAACGCCCACGTTGAGAACCACTACTCTAGACGTAGAGAGCGCCCCTTTGTGACAGTCCTGGGCATAAATACATGATGGGAAAAATCTCTGTATTGTAGTCCGCCCATTCCGTTTATTACTTTAGTTGCCCGCCCTTGTACCCGCTCCAGCTTTGATGTCCTTCTTGAGTACCAATGCCCCAAACTGTACATTCCATGTGTGCTCTGACCAGTGACTTGTAAAGAGGAAGAACAATGTTCTTGTCATGTGCCCCTAGACCTCTTTTGATGCACCCTATGATCCTATTTGCCTTGGCAGCAGCTGCCTGACACTGGTTGCTTCATTTTAGCTTAGAGATCACTAAAATCCACAAGTCCTTTTCCACATCAGTGTTACCCAGTGGTTTCCCATGTAGTGTGTAATTGTGACACGTATTTCCCCGGCCATGTGCAAAACCTTACATTTATTAATGTTAAACCTCATTTCCCACTTTTCTGCCTCCAACTTATCCAGATCCTCTTGTTACCACATTCTGTCTTCTCTTGTGTTCATTTCTTTACATAGTTTTGTCATCTGCAAATATTGGTATTTTATTGCACAATCCTTCTACCAGGCCATTAACCCCTTAACGACCGGGCCATAGTCTTTTTACGTCCTCCCGAAGTGGGCTTTATTCTCTGAGGACTTAAAACATGCGTCCTACAGAGAATAAAGCCCCTCGGGCTGTGGACGTGACAGCTCCATGCTGTCGGTGTCCGCAGGTAGCCAACAGCATGGAGCTGTCATCCCGGGCTGCGGTACTCCGCCCCCGGCATTGCAATCGGCGCTATCCAATGGATAGCGCCGATCGCAAAAAAGTAAATAAAAGTTTGAAAAAAGTTAAAGATTCAGCTGCCCTGATGGATCGGATCCATCAGGGCAGCTGAAAATACTCACCGAGGTCCGCCACACTGTTCCCCCTGTCCCGCCGCTCCAGGCCCCGAAGCCAGTCTTCTGCGCATGCGCGCCAGGCGGCATTACGTCAGTCGCATGCGCAGAAGGCTCGGCGGCGCGGGAGATTTAAAATCTCCTGGCTACCGGCTCCTGTAGGTAGCCGGGAGGCAGGAGATGTCAGCGGGGACCGCGGTGAGCGGTCCCCAGTACCGCGATCGCCGTTATCTAATGGATAACGTGAAAAAAAGTGTTAAAAAAAGAAAAGTTTCACCTCCCCTCATGGATCGAATCCATGAGGGGAGGTGAAAATACTCACCGCGGGTCCGCCGATGTCCCCGTTGTTCCGGGACCCGAAGTCCCCCTCTGCGCCCGATGATTGACATCGGTCGCGCGCACAGAGGGGCTCGAGCCCCGGGAAATTCAAAATCCCTCTGCTCCTGGCTGCCATGTGTAGCCTGGAGCAGAGGGATGTCACCCAGCATGTGATCACTGTTATCCAATGGATAACAGTGATCATATAAAGTCAAAAAAAGTGTACAAAAGTAAAAAAAAAAAAGTAAAAAAAAGTTTTAAAAAGGTAAAAAAAAGTTAAAAAAGCGTACGTTTCATCTCCCCTCACGGATCACATCCCTGAGGGAGGATGAAAGTACGTACATAAGGCCCCCGGATTTATCCGCGGACCTTACCCCAGCTTCTGCGCACACGCCCGTCGCCAAAATGGCGGACGAATGCGCAAAAGCTGTGGATTGCCAGGATAATTTAAATTCTCCCTGCTCCTGGCTACAAAACGTAGCCAAGAGCATGGAGATTTCACGGGGGGCCGCGGTGAACGGTTCCTGATCACGTGTTCGCCGTTATCCGATGCGATCGGTGAGATGAGATGAAACTTTTTACCAGAGGCCTCCGTATTTGCACCCCAACGCGATCCTCATCTGTGAACTTACCCGGATTCTGCACATGTGACCGCCGGCAAAATACCGGACACATGCGCAGGAGTCGGGGAGCCCAGGAAATTTAAAATCTTCTTGCTCTCAGCGACCAATGGTCGCCGAGAGCCTGGAGCAGTGACGGGTGGCCTCGTTGAGCGGTCGCCGGTCACGTAATAAAAAAGTAGCGCTCTAACATAGGTCGGTCTCACATGACCGGATAGGAATTACAGATTCTGCATGCGTCTGATCCGCGTTAATACGCAGATCAATCGCATTGGATTACACAATTTCGCTCACATTAGCGGGTCGGAATTGTGTAATCCACTCGCAGAAAAGAGAACGCAGCAGGTTCTATTTTACCGCGGCTATCCGCAACATAGAGCCCATTGTGCTCCGTGGTCGCGGATATACCCGCTGCCCATACGCAACTACCTTGTATACGGGCTGCGGGTACCCATGTCATCGCTAAGCGACGGTGTGGGAAATGCAAACAAAAAAAAAGTACTGCGCATGACCGCCCGTGGAAGTACGCAGTTATGCGCAGTACATTACGCGGCCGTACGCAGGGTCACAGCCGGGCTCACAGATGGGATCCGCTGCGGGCCTCCGCAAGCGGATTCCGCCTACGGCTGCGTGAGCCCGACGTTATTCAGACCGCTACCTGTAATACGTAATTTACAAGAAGCCCCGGGAACGCTCGCCTTCCTGCAGTTCCAGGAGCAGCTTTTTAAGCATCTTCTGTGTGAGACCGCCGCACCTCATCAAGCTTACGGAGACTCACAGAGCGCCACTTTTTACACCCCATAACTGCTACTGAGGTCACTAAATACCCCCAAAAAGCATGAGAGGAGGGGGGATACACGGTTTTATTGCCCAATGGGCCCATTTCAACCAGCCTCCGTAATTACCCCTGTCTTTGGACATACTACACAGTTCACATTATTACTTTTATCTAAGATTTGCGAACGCCGAAAAGGGAACGGAGTGTGTGTGTGTGTCGGGGGGGGGGGGGGGGAAATTTTAGGGAGTCAATTTTTATTCCATACAAATAAGCAATGGGGCCTGGAATTTATTCAGTTGTGCCCTGAAATCCAACAGGTGTTCCCTCCTTTATAGGCCTTGCCATGCGTCCTGTAAGTAGATGAGGGCCACAATGGGTATGTTTCTGAACAAGGGACAAACGGAGGTATCCATTTTGTGGTGAACGTCTTCATTCCTATGTACGCTGTACAAAAAAACTGTTCTTAAATTTACAAAAATTGCCAAAAAAATTGAAAATCGTAACTTTTTCCTTCTGTTTTGCTTAGATTCATTCAAATACTGTGCAGTCAAAATACACAGTACACCCCTAGATGAATTCGTTAAGGGGTCTAGTTTTCAAAATGGGGTCATTTGAGGGGGTTCTTTATAGTTTTGGCCGCTCAATGGCTCTATAAGTGGGCAATGGGGCCTGAAATTTATTCAGTTGTACCCTGAAATCCAACGGGTATTCCTTTCATTGTAGGCCTAGCCATGTGTCCTGTAAGTCTATTAGGGCCACAGTGGGTATGTGTCTGAACACGGGACAAACAGGGGTATCTATTTTGGGGTAAAAGTCTTCATTTATATGTGTGCTGTACAAAAAAAACTGTTTTTAAATTGACGCAATAGCCCAAAAAATGAAAATCGTAATTTTTTCCTACTGCTTTGCTTAGATCTATTCAAAAATTGTAAGGTTAAAATACACAGTACACCCCTAGATAAATTCGTTAAGGGGTCTAGTTTTCAAAATGGGGTCATTTGTGGGGGTTCTCTATGGTTTTGGCCGCTCAAGAACTCTGCAAGTGGGCAATGGCGCCTAAAAGGACTTCAAGCAAAATCTATGTTCTGAAAGCCACCAATTACTCCTTTCATTTTGGGCCCCGTTGTGCATGCGTACATAAGATTAGGGCCACAATGGATATATTTCTGAAAACAGCACAAACAGAGGTATCCATTTTGGGGTGCAAGTCTTCCTTCATATGTGTGCTGTACAAAAAAAGCTGTTTTTAAAATGACATAATTGCCAAAAAAACAAAAATCCTAATTATTTCCTTTTGCTTTGCTTGAATTTATTCAAAAACAGTGAGGTCAAAATACATAGTACACCCCTAGATAAATTCGTTAAGGAGTCTAGTTTTAAAAATGGGGTCATTTGTGGGGGTTCTATATGGTTTGGGCGCTCAAGAACTCTACAAGTGGGCAATGGGGCCTAAAAGGACTTGAAGCAAAATTTATGTTCTGAAAGCCACTGACTACTCCTTTCATTTTGGGCCCCGTTGTGCATCCAGACATAAGATTAGGGCCACAATGGGTATGTCTTTGAACATGGGACAAACAGGGGTATCCGTTTTTGGGTGCAAGTCTTCATTCATATGTGTGCTGTACAAAAAAAGCTGTTTTTAAAATGACAGATTGCCGAAAAAACGAAAATCACAATTTTTTCCTTTTGCTTGGCTTGAATTCATTCAAAAACTGTGGGGTCAAAATATGCAGTACACCCCTAGATAAATTCCTTAAGGGGTCTAGTTTTCAAAATGGGGTCATTTGTGGGGGTTTTCTATGGTTTTGGGCGCTCAAGAACTCTACACGTGTGCTATGGGGCCTAAAAGGAATTCAAGCTAAATTTCTGTTTTGAAAGACACTGACTACTCCTTTCATTTTGGGCCCCTTTGTGCACTCAGACATAAGATTAGGGCCACAATGGGTATATTTCTGAACAGAAACAGGGGTATCCATTTTGGGGTGTAAATCCTCATTTTCATGTAAACTATAGGAAAAAAAATACGTCTTTAAAATGACAGATTTGCAAAAATATGAAATTTTACTTTTTCTCCTCTAAATTGAATTAATTCCTGAAAAAAAACTGTGGGGTCAAAATACTCATGACACCCCTCAGTGAATACACTAAGGGGTGTAGTTTTTTAAAATGGGGTCATTTGTGAAGGTATCTATTATTCTGACACTCATGAGCCTTTCCAATCTTGGCTTGGTGTAGGAAAACAACGTGTTCCTCAAAATGCTAAAAAGTAATGTTAAATTTGTACGTCTCCTAAATGGTTAAAAAAAATGAAAGTTTTTCCAATGTGCGCCCAAAATAAAGTAAACGGGTGGAAATATAAATCTTAGCAAAAATTTCTATATTATGTTTGCACATACTTAAGATATTGCAGTTGGAAATGTGAAAAAATTATGATTTTTTCAAAATGTTCCCAATTTTGGTGCTTTTAATAAATAAACAAAAATTCTATCGGTCTATTTTTTCCGCTTAAATGAAGTACAACATGTGGCAAAAAAACAAGGTCAGAATCGCTTGGATATACAAAACCTTTCTGGTGTTTTTCCATGTTAAAGTGACACATGTCAGATTTGCAAAATTTGGCCTGGTCATTAAGGCACAAGCAGGCTTAGTCACTAAGGGGTTAATAAATATACTAAAAAGAAGAGGGCCCAATACTGCCCCCTGTGGTACCCCACTAGTAACAATGACCCCTCTATTTCTGCCCCCTGTGGTAACTCACTAGTAACCCCTCCAATACTCCTATGAGGTGACAGGACACAGCAGGAGAGATCGTGAAGTGACGGGATACAGCAGGAGGGACAGTGAAGTGATAGGACCCATTAGCAGGAGGGATACTGAAGTGACAAGACACAGCAGGAAGGACAGTGAGGTGACAGAACAGAGCAGGAGGGACAGTGAAGTGATAGGACACAGCAGGAGGGACAGTGAAGTGGTAGGACATATTAGCAAGAGGGACAGTAATGAGACAGGACACAGCGGGAGGGGGGGCAGTGAAGTGACAGGACACAGCAGGAGAGATAGTAAGGTGACAGGACACAACACAAGGGACAGTGAGGGGCAGAACACAGCAGGAAGGACAGTGAGGTCACAGGACACAGCAGGAGAGATAGTAAGGTGACAGGACACAACACAAGGGACAGTGAGGGGCAGAACACAGCAGGAGGGACAGTGAGGTCACAGGACACAGCAGGAAGGACAGTGAGGTGACAGGACACAACACAAGGGACAGTGAGGGGCAGAACACAGCACGAGGGACAGTGAGGTGCAGGACACAGCAGGAGGGACAGTGAGGTGACAGGACACAGCAGGAATACAACTGATGAGAATAGTGCTCAACGAAACAAACACACCAAATAAATGAACCTATGACAAGGTGTAAACTCACCCAGTGTGCTGTGGAGTCCTAAACCAGGACCTCCACTAGCACACAAAATCCTGGAAAGCCTTGAAATAAATCAGCCGCTGTTGCTGGAATCCCGCTGAGCTAGAAGCAGGAGAGCTATGCAGATGTTCTTGTTCCCATAAGGGAACCAGATAAGGAATAGCCAAATTATAGTAAAATGTAAAAAAACAAGCCGCGCTCCTTTAAACAAAAAGACCTTCCATACAATGCTCTGAGATATGAAAGCACGATCTTCTTTTATTGTACAACGCGTTTCATCTCATAAAAGAGACTTTTTCAAGTACATGTATTAAAACATAAACATTAAATTATATAGTAAATGACATATTACCTGCGTCCCATGAGATCCTCCGTCTCCTCCGTGCCCCGCGGCATCTCCGTGCGTGCTCTGCGTCTGACGCGACACGTCGACACGCACCGGAGTGATGTCACTACGTCGAGCACGTTCCCTGTTGCGGGGGGTGGAGCTCGGAGCGTATCTCAGGTCCTGCCGGCTTCTGTGAATACAGAATGCGCCGAAGCGGTACAAATATACATTAAAATACGTTACTGGCTCATTATTCCATACAACAACTAAACCACTATTATAGTAATATATGCCCTAGCTCTGCCATTTCTTTTTAGTGGATAAATTATTGTGTTTATAAAATTCCTCTTGTAAATAAACAATGTTTTAATCCCCTCACCCCTATAATGTTCTAATTAAATATCTATTTATATCAAACGCATAAATTATATATAGATAGTATGTTCTCATATGTATATGTAATTTTTAACGTATTTTAATGTATATTTGTACCGCTTCGGCGCATTCTGTATTCACAGAAGCCGGCAGGACCTGAGATACGCTCCGAGCTCCACCCCCCGCAACAGGGAACGTGCTCTACGTAGTAACATCACTCCGGTGCGTGTCGACGTGTCGCGTCAGACGCAGAGCACGCACGGAGATGCCGCGGGGCACGGAGGAGACGGAGGATCTCATGGGACGCAGGTAATATGTCATTTACTATATAATTTAATGTTTATGTTTTAATACATGTACTTGAAAAAGTCTCTTTTATGAGATGAAACGCGTTGTACAATAAAAGAAGATCGTGCTTTCATATCTCGGAGCATTGTATGGAAGGTCTTTTTGTTTAAAGGAGCGCGGATTGTTTTTTTATTTTACTATAAGGACACAGCAGGAGGGACAGTGAGGTGACAGGACACAGCAGGAAGGACAGTGAGGTGACAGGACACAGCAGGAGGGACAGTGAGGTGACAGGAGGGACAGTGAGGTGACAGGACACAGCAGGAGGGACAGTGAGGTGACAGGACACAGCAGGAAGGACAGTGAGGTGACAGGACACAGCAGGGGGGCAGTGAGGTGATGGGACACAGCAGGGGGGACAGTGAGGTGACAGGACACAGCAGGAAGGACAGTGAGGTGACAGGACACAGCAGGAAGGACAGTGAGGTGACAGGACACAGCAGGGGGGGCAGTGAGGTGACCAGACACAGCATGGGGGACAGTGAGGTGACAGGACACAGCAGGGGGGCAGTGAGGTGACAGGACACAGCATGGGGGACAGTGAGGTGACAGGACACAGCTGGGGGGACAGTGAGGTGACAGGACACAGCAGGGGGACAGTGAAGTCACAGGACACAGCAGGGGGGACAGTGAGGTGACAGGACACAGCAGGGGGGCAGTGAGGTGACAGGACACAGCAGGGGGGGCAGTGAGGTGACAGGACACAGCAGGAGGGACAGTGAGGTGACAGGACACAGCAGGGGGGTAGTGAGGTGACCAGACACAGCATGGGGGACAGTGAGGTGACAGGACACAGCAGGGGGGGCAGTGAGGTGACAGGACACAGCAGGAGGGACAGTGAGGTGACAGGACACAGCATGGGGGACAGTGAGGTGACTGGACACAGCAGGAGGGACAGTCCACTGCACTCAGGGAGCCTCCTGCTTTCCTGTCATCTCCTCACTTTGGACTGGGCCAGCCTGACTGCTCCGACGGCCCCTTAGAGCTTCCAGAAGGTTCCAGTCTCACTGGTAATGCCTGGTCTGGTAGGAGGCCATTGCTCATCCATTTTGTTGTAATATTCTTCCATTGATAACTCGGCTTGGTAACAGCAAATATGGCCGCTGCCTTCTGTTGGACGGAGACTATTCAGGACGTACAGTTTGTTCTCTTGTGACTGAAGTGGCAGGTTCCTGTGACTACAAATGAGATGCAACAGTTGTCAGTACTGTGCCAAGTGGTCCCAGAAGCAAGAATAAACTCCATAGTGTCCCCAGTAGAAATAATACCCCCATAATGGCCTCAATAGTAATAATACCCCCATAGTGACCCTAGTAGTAAAAGCACCCCCGTAGTGTCCCCAGTAGTAGTAATACCCCCATAGTGGCCCCAGTAGTAATAATGGCCCCCACAGTGACCCTAGTAGTAATAATACTCCCATAGTGACCCCAGTAATAATAATGCCTCCATATCACCCCTCTCTGACATTCTCTCTGGATTTGGCCAGTGTTTTTCAGCATCAAGCAGCTCGCAATCAGGAATATTGGAGATTCAGAACCCCTTACCCAGCAAACTGTGAGTACGAGCCGGGGGTCCTATTGCTGATGGTAATGGGGCTCTGCTAATTATAATTATAGATCTCTGCCATCATACCCCTTCCTATGTTTTTTACTGGATCGGCAGGACAACTAGCCGCGGTATACCATATTACGGTTGCATTCTCCCTACAAGCGTTACTTTGAGGACTTTACTATTATATGGTAACTCCTATTTAGCACAGCTGGGGATTTGCTACAGATGCAGTCAGATCTGGCGATTTAAAATTTAAAAAAAAGCATACCTCACCTAGAAGCGCTGTCCAGGGCTCCGCTGCAGCTTCTTCCGGGTCCCTGATACTTGTTTTCTTCTTCCCTTCTGGCCAGGGATTGAAAATCCCTGCCTCTTGGAAGCACTGGCTGTGATTGGTTGATGTGTAGCCAATCACAGCCAGCGCTCGATGAATGGCTGTGATTGTTTCATCGAGTGCTGGCTGCGCTTGGCTAAGCGTCAGCCAGTCACAGCCAGCACTTCAAGGAGGCAGGGATTTTTCAATCCCTGGCCAGAAGAGATGAAGGAGAATAGTGCCGAGGACCCCGGGAGAAGATGCAGCTGGGCTGACAGCACCAGAGAGGTGATGTATGTTTTTTTTTTTTGCAGCCAGGGCTTAGATTAGGGCTTTGACAGCAGGAGTTCCTAATGTCAAAGTTGCATCGCACCGTCGAAAATCCCGTTTTCCTGCGATGCAACAGAGAGAAAGGCTCCATAAGGAAACATGGGGTACAAAACCTCGCATGTCGCTGGCATATCGCCGGACCTGCAAGGTTTTTGTGTCGGATTGTTGCATTCTACAAAACATGGCATGTGTGAATTAAGCCATAGGAAAACATGGGCTTCACATACATGTGATTTGTAGCATCATAGCAACGCTACAAAATCATGCGACTTTGTCACCTATGTGAACCCAGCCTAAAGGTGTGTGAGTTGATCCCCAGCCCTGTTAGTGAATACGCAGATAAGAGGTGCAGTGGGGTGCGTGGGGGTTGAAGTGAGAAGGAGCGCAGGTTTCCTTCCAAAGGAGAGTATAGCAGTGTAGATGGAAAAGAGTTTAGGTTAGGTTGTATGGTGGGCCTCCCTAAATAACGTGTTTTTAAAGCTGTGGGCGTTGGGAATTAACCTGATTATCTAGTGCAGCTCAGGAAAAATCTTGGAAGCGGAGGTGGGAGGTCCAGACTAGAGAGGAATTTAGTCTAAGGTCATTAGCAGAGCGGAGAGCATGGGTAGGGTGGTAGACAGAGAAGAGGGAGGAGATATAGGTCTGTGGAGAGCCTTATGGATGAGGGAAATGGAAATGCACGGAGTATAATGTAAAAAATTATTAATACGATGTATCAATGTTAGACTCTACTCAGACTTACATTAGGAGCCTCTGTCCAGGGTTTCCATTAGAACAGTATACCAGTACAGTGGTATTTTTTCTGGTAAAATGACAAACACCGTGATGAAAACCTGACGGAACCCATTCTTGTCAATGGGATCTGTCTGGCTCCGTTGATGTCCCTCATATGACGGATCTGTCACACCGTTACTGAAGTTTTTCTGTTCCTATGATGGAAATGTGAACAGATTCTTAGGTGTAAGATATAAAGAGATATTGGTAAGTGGAGCTGTGATTTATCTTGTCTCGATGTCCTCCATAATTGTAGGTTTACCACCTGGGCGAGGGTCAGGATTCCACGTCCTGGCTAAACAATAACAAAGGAGACCTGGGCAAGATGATCCTCTCTCACTTGGAGAATGTGGTTGACTTCCTCCACACCGAGTTCCCCGAGAAGAAACTGCTGATGTGGGATGACATGCTGAGAAAGCTGAGCAGAGAGAGCATACAAGGTGAGTGGCCACCTGTCTACTGTTTCCTTTTAGCAAAAACGGTAGCCAATCAGAGGGTGGGGTGGGGCTATAACACAGTGTAGCCAATCAGATCCTGGCAGTGATGAGTGTAGCAGCAGATGAGTATGCTGAGCATATGGGGCAATGACCTGTCCACTTTCTTTGGTATGTTAGTAAGACAGTAGCAGTGACGGAGGGGGACATACAAAAGGTTACAAGAAGCTACAGCAGCACAGAGTATCTTAGATCAGGAAGTGATCTGTGGTTGTGCTAGTGAGGACAGGACGGAATGTGATGTGTCAGCAAAGTGGAGACAAGTAGAAGGCCACAGACATGATTTAAAGTGACCCTCCGGTCCTGAAGAAACATAGATGGCCGCACCGCTAGTCTGACTACCTGAGGCACACTGTGCATTAATATGCATGGATAGTCAGCGCTTGCCATGCTGAATCCTCAGGTGAATTCCAGTCATCTAAGCCTCGCTTTACGGTGTATGTGCTGGAAGATGAGACATGAGAGGCGCACGTCACTTACATGGGATTCAGCCTGGTTTGTACTGACGTCAGAAGGAAAGTGGGGGGCAGCGAGAGGCTGAAGAGGAGGGATTTAACAAGTGACATCTTTACTTGGAGCTGTAATGGCGCCGCCTCTTGAGGCAGGGCATTTGACTAACAGGCGCTCTGCAATAAAAGTAGGATTTTGACTTTTCTGCCGATTTGCTCTATTCTGCTTAAAACATCAATGTTATCCTGCTGCTATGCTGTTTTACACTGTGGGGCCAGGTAATATACCTATATTCTGCTGACAGGTTCCCTTAAAGGTAGTGGTAGGAGCAAGGTATAGTGATGCCAGATCTATGAGCAGGCCATACATAAGATTTCTCTGTTGGAGGTCAGTCAGGAGACCCCGTACATGTATTAGATTGTTGGCAGTGGTGATTTAAGAGCTTTTTAACACAAGAGTTTTTTTCCGTGCGAGTATGGTCCGATTTTCAATTGTACGGAAATAGAACACACTGATTTCATAATCAGACAGTCTGAGCAAAAAAAATGCAGCATGTCCTATCTTGGTCTGATTCTTGGGCAAGAATTGTCCATTTAAATCAACGGGTGCATTAAAAAAACGGAATGACATATGAGTGCGTTCTGTTTATTTTTTCATGCACCCATTGATTTTAATAGAACTTTTCAATTAGATCAGTTGAGCCACCTTCCATTTTTTAATGCACAGAAAACACAGATGACACTTGGATGACACTCTTGTGTGGAGAAAAGCAAAAACACATGAAAATCAAAAGGAAAATTGGTCAGTTTTGTCCATGGATCGGAATTGCACTCGCCCATTTGAACCAGAAAAGTCCAACATGGAACCACGTTTTAAATATGCATCCTAAATAGGGATTTTTAACACGGTTTTCAATGTTGTATGTAGATTTTGATGCGAATTTTGAGCTTCCAATGAGTTTAATGAGAAAATTTGGCACCAAACTAACATCAAGAAGTGAGAAGTCCCTTTTTTTCCAAGTCTGCAGGAGGAAAAATCCATGTAGTTTAATCAGTAACATGGGATGTCCATTAGAATCAATATCTGGTATTGCAGCTCGTCCCCTCTTCACTGGGGCATTTTTTTAGAGTCAGGTTAAGTGCTCCCTCCCTCGGGCATATTTGCTCGTGTGCAAAATGTACGTGAACAGTATGATGTCAATCCGGTGGAAAATCGCAGCATGCTCTATTTTTGTGCGCACCAAATGCCCCCATAGAAGTCTATGGGGGGAGGGGGTGCAAATGGGCACACAATACACAAGGAGATGCGCAGTACGCAGCGCAATTTAGCTGGAAAAGGAACACATACTAAATGTGTCTTCTGACCTCACATTCCCTTGGACTATCTATGAGTAAATTTACAACTGCAGTTTCAAAAGTCACAGGCAGGGGGCAGCAGTTATTATACATCATGCAGTTGTCAGCTTCAGCTGCATATCTATATATATAAAAACGAAAGCCTTCACTGACTGACTCGCCACTAATTCTTCAACTTCCCGATGTCGTAGAAACATGAAATTTGGCACGAGCATTGATTGTCATAAATAGGAAAAGTTAATGGGTCCCAACTCGATTATTCAATTCTAAGCGCAAAAGAATTAGCATCCAAATTTTACGTACGGAATCTAATTCTCTCACTTCCCGATGTCATAGAAACTTGAAATTTGGTATGAGCATTGATTATGTCATAAATAGGAAAAGTTCATAGGTCCCAACTCCATTATTCAATTCTAAGCGCCAAAAAATTAGCATCCAAATTTTACGTACGGAATCTGATTTTCTCACTTCGCGATGTCATAGAAACATGAAATTTGGTATGAGCATTGATTATGTCATAAATAGGAAAAGTTAATGGGTCCCAACTCGATTATTCAATTCTAAGCGCAAAAGAATTAGCATCCAAATTTTATGTATGTAATTTAATTCTCTCACTTCCTGATGTCATTTTATATAAAGGAAACGTTGCATGGTTACCTCCACGTGGTGTTTTCTGGGTAACGCAAAGAACCATGCAAAATGGTGAACATACTTTTTTCCTCGGTATCTCTAAAGTAACCACGACTTCATAAGATTTTCCGTGTGAACACCAGATAAACACCAGTACCAAATTAACTCGGGCGAAGCCGGGTATATCAGCTAGTTGTATAATAAGGGAGAGTGGCATCACATTGTCTTAAAGCTTCAGAACGGCTGCAGAGCTTCGGGCTACTTACAGTTGCTGTAAGAGACCCTATACTGTAAATGCATCCACATCTACGGCATGTACCTCCTCTGCCATTCTGGGGTATGTCAGTCAATGTAAATGCTGTCCTGGGATTACTCTACTGCTCAGTGGTCTGTGCATTCACTACCTGCATTGAGGAGTATAATGGTTTGATTCGCTCTATTGGATTGATGACATTATGGCTGAGATGAAGGTGTTCTACCTACAGACCTATAGTGCTCATGTCACTGATTGCCCATTGTCTGTTCCTGCAGGTACGATCATTACTCAGTGCTCTGTGAGCTTCTCCCGGTGGGCATCCCCTCCCTGGCGGTGTGTCTAAAGACTCTCAAGTACGGTAAGCGCGTTCACTTAAGTCACTGAGATGTGTCGCCTTATCTGCAGCATTGTCACCTGTCTTCTCCCACACAGGAGACCTCAACGAAGATGCCAAGAAGGACATCAGTCACATACTAGGATTCAGCAGCATCAATCCGGAGAAAAACACTTGGTAACTACAACCCATAGCCTTTACTGAGGGGGTTAAAAAGGTTGGACCAGAATTTCAAGTTCTGTCCACTTTATTTACTTTCATTTAGGCCGTCTGCACAGCGGCGGGTCGGATTCTGCATGTGGAATCCGGCCCTGGCAGCAGTAGCGTCCGTGCGTACCTGCTTTCGTTTTCTTCTTTCTGTACTGCGGATGGCTGCACGGCTCGCCGTCGGACATGCGCAGTACAGATTGTTTTTTTAATTCTTGCTTTTCCCGCGGAATCTGCGGCCCCCAATGTCAATTGCAAACGGGCCGGGGTCAGACGGCTTCCATTGACTTCAATGGAAGCCATCTGTGGGTAATCCGCAGGAAATGGAGCATGCTGCGATTTTATTTTTTTCGTTTTTTTTATTTTTATTCATTCACGTTCGGAAATCGCAATTGGTTTTCGCTCATGTGCATGAAAAATCACTTTTGCATTGCACTATATAGTTGATATTTGCTGCGGAATCCGGAGGCGGTCGCTCTCTCTGGATTCTGCAATTCAAGTCCGCCCCTGTGCATTCACCCTTAGGGCTTATTCAGACGACCGTATATCAGCCGGGTATTCACGCTGGCCGATATATGGCGTCCCTCTCTGCAGGGGGAGGAGGCTGGAAGAGTCGGGAGCAGTGCACTGAGCTCCTGCCCCCTCTCCGCCCCTCGGCACTATTTGCAATGAGAGGAGGTGGGGTGGGGGTGGAGCTAAGTTTTAATTTTTAATGCTTTTCTTTACTCTTTCCATACTTTGCTTTTTCTTTGCACCTTGTTTGTACTGTTTTTAGTGTTCACTCAGCTTTCTGAAGAAGAGGTTATACCTCGAAACGTGTAACCTGCTGGTTATATAATAAAGCATCTTTAGTTATCTTTGGCTCCACCTCTCATCTAATTTGACACCCGCCACCAGGTTGTGCCAGAGTCCTCCCTTTTTTAGACTTCTATCAGTGTATACCAGGCACAGAGCTGTAGGTTACATAGCATTGGTGTCAGGTATTTGCAACTTAATCCCATTCAGTGGATTGGGACTGAGCTGCAGATAGGTCACGTAACCAATAAACGTGTCCTCACAGCACTTGTCTGGGGTTAAAAAGCTGATTGATATGGATCCCAGGAGTAAGACCCCACCAATCTGGTATTGATGGCTCATCCTAAGGACAGGCCATCAATATTCACATCACGGATAATCCCGGGAACTTGATATTATGTTTGACCCCCATAAACTATGTTATGGGGCTCCAAGGTGATGGAATGGGCAGTCCTTGGACCAGTGTCTCATATTCACTTTCTGCGTGCGCATTTCCTATTCATCTCTATGCAAGATGCATGTGCAGAAAGAGTCAAGCCGTTGGCACCTGTAATCTTTGTGGAGATACAGCTCTGCAATGGAGCACCCAGTGAGTATGGAACGCAGCTCCCAGGACTCTCTGTTCCATCACCTTTCAGCCCCATGACACAGTATATGGAGCTCAAATGCAATGGCAGGTTTTCAGTAAGGCTGCAATACCAGAAATAGCCCATGAACAAGAGTGGCGCTGTTTCCAGAAAAACCCTGGAAACCCTTTTAATGAACGACAATGAAGTTTATAGTAGAAATATAATTCTTTGGTGATTTCTTCCTCCTAGTGATGGGACCGGAGGATTTCCTGGATCTGAAATTTATAACATGGTGAAGAAAGTCCACAGCGAACTGAAGGGGAAGGTTCATGAAATCACAGAGGGAGACAGGTAAGAAGGGAATGACCAAACTATGACTGCACAGCAGTGGATGTGAGCTATATGACTAGTAGAGTACCCAGGGACAGGGTACATCACAGGGTCCATACGGTGGTGCTGGGCACCAGCTCCACATTCTCCATGGTACAGGGCAGAGTTTCTCAGTACTAAATACCTTCTGCTGGGGCTGATTTTGCCAAAAATTAAAATCTCAATTTTTTTTAATTTATGGAAAGTTTTCAATTTCAATCTCAATTTTCTTTTTTTGCTAAATACTAAGACTGCGAGACGAGTTGTAGATTTCAGTGGTACCATGAAGGGGTACAAGTGGAACTTTTTGATTGCTTTTTATTGTGTTTTTTAGGAGACAGATGAATGAAAAATAGCAATGTATCTATAATTAAAATAGTGACTAGTCGCCCTCTCCTTGGGCCACCGACCTGGTCTCCTCTGCTCAGGTCTATGCTAAAACCGGTAGTGATGATGTCACATCCATTGCTCACATGACCACTGCGGCTAATTGCGGTCTACAGTGGTCACATGTTGTTTCCGCAGTCGTGACCACTGGGGGCAGCGATTGGCTGAAGCAGTTATGTGAGCAATAAATGTGACCCTTTCAGTGGGGAGCAGGTAGACAGCGCTGGGCCAGAGCACAGCAATACCATTCCCTACTTACCCTAAGCTTCTGTTTTAAAGTGGCAGTAACCCTTCCTTATATCCGCCTGTATCCTAGGGAGGCTTCCTATGTCCCCCGTTTAAAAAAAATCCTAACCCTTTTATTGTCCATCAAGGTAGCTGTCTGAGGCCTTTTTTTCTGAATGAGTTGTATTCTTCCATAGTACTATTTAATGTACCATATAATGTACTGAAAAACGTAAAAAAATTCTAAGCCAAAACTTTTTTTATATTTCTGTTGAGGGCTCGTTTTTTACGGGACGTTCTGTGGTTTAGGGCTTATTCACACGGGCATCTGCGTTTTTACATTTGCCCACCGGCCCATGTGAACTGGTGCATTGTAAACCAATGCATCAGAGGGGCAGTGTATATTAGCCGGGCATGAAAACGCGGCCGATATTGGATTCCAATGCATCAGATCACACAGACCTATTCCTGAGACGTAAAAGCGCCCGCCCGGAAAGATCTTCCTGTCCTGACTATGGCCACTGCCAAGGACTCCTATGGGAGCCAATGACAGCAGCCAGAGAAGGAAGGTGGAAGGGAGTTTAGCAGTGTGTCTGCTAAACTCCCTCCCCCTTTTATCCTCCCCTCCGGCTGTTTGCAATGGGAGGGGGCGGGGAGGGGGCATAAGCTTAGCTCCGCCCCACACCATCCCATTGCAAACAGCTGGAGGGGAGAAGAGAGGAGGTGAGCCAGGGAGGGAAGGGGAAGACAGCTTAGCTCTGTCGTCCCCCTGCCCGACGGCATATATGCCAAGCCCGTGCATCGCATGGTAGCATATTCGCTCATGTGAATAAGCCCTTATATTGTATGACTTTTTGATTGCTTTTTATTACCTTTTCTCTTGGAGACGGTGGTGACTACAGCGCAATTTTGTGTGGGGTTTTTTCTGATGATGTTTACCGTGCTGGGTAAACAATGCCTTAGGACAGCCTCAGACAACCGTATATCGGCCGGGTTTTCTCTGCAGGGGGATGAGGCTGTAAGAGCCGGGAGCAGTGCACTGAGCTCCCGCCCCCTCTCTGCCCCTCGCCACTATTTGCAATGGTCGTCTGCATAAGCCCTTAGTTTGATAGATCAAACTTTTATGGACGCAGAGATGCCAAGGCAGAATAAACAGTGTTCCAAGTGCAGGCATTAAGACAGACTTAATTTAGAGTACCTCCACACGGTGATCCCTTAATTTAGGATGCCCTTGTGTGAACAACTAAAGACGTGTAGCTCAACCCAGCAGTCCCAGACTTCAGGACGCTCGGGTATGTAAATTAAAGACAAGTACCTCTGCACTGGGCCTTGGGAAAACACACTCGCGGTTCGCTCACGCTCCCTCTCTCTCTGGGGCTTAATCTTCGCTCATGCTAGAACAGTCAATCAAGGGAACCTCTCCTCTTCTTCCATTCTTCACTGCATGAGGGTTGAAGGTACCCCCATGGAGCACTCTTGATCAGGAACCCAGAAGAATCTCAACCTCTGAAGAATGGACCCCTCAGAACTCCTTTCCCACTCTCAGACACTCACATTTATAGCCTCATACCACGTGACAGGACCTAAATTGATACATTCACAGGCAATTTGCAGGCCCTTGCAAACACTTAACCCATCACACGCTGCAGCTGTGCAATACACATAAGAGCATGACTAGACAGATTTGCACAGTACACCAACATAAGACAGGACATGTATGACATTATGGAGTGAGGCAGGAAAGCATGTACTGGGCCACTACACAATCCTAACCCTGGGGCCGACCCAAAAAGGGCTGGGGCCTCATATGGGCTGGGGCCTATTCTGTTAGGTATGTACCTTACAGAGCAGACTGCTAGGGGGAGGCACCCGGTTCATGGTCTATTGGGCTCTGCCATGGCCTTCTGGATCGTGGTTTTTAAGGTACCATTTAAAGGGGTGGTCCCGCGAAACAAAGTGGGGGTATACACTTCTGTATGGCCATATTAATGCACTTTGTAATGTACATTGTGCATTAATTATGAGCCATACAGAAGTTATTCACTTACCTGTTCCGTTGCTAGCGTCCTCGTCTCCATGGTGCCGTCTAATTTTCAGCGTCTAATCGCCGGATTAGACGCGCTTGCGCAGTCCGGTCTTCTTCTTTTCTGAATGGGGCCGCTCGTGCCGGAGAGCGGCTCCTTGTAGCTCCACCCCGTCACGTGCCGATTCCAGCCAATCAGGAGGCTGGAATCGGCAATGGACCGCACAGAAGCCCTGCGGTCCACCGAGGGAGAAGATCCCGGCGGCCATCTTCACCAGGTAAGTAAGAAGTCACCGGAGCGCGGGGATTCAGGTAAGCACTGTGCGGTTTTCTTTTTTAACCCCTGCATCGGGTTTGTCTCGCGCCGAATGGGGGGGGCTATTGAAAAAAAAAAACCCCGTTTCGGCGCGGGACAACCCCTTTAAGCTCTCTGCTCTACCTCTGCTTTGTGGATGGTACGGGGCATAAAAGGCCTGTTCTACCCCCAAGGCTTTCATTACTTTCTGTATCACTTCTCCTGTGGAGGGAGTACCTTGGTGACTCTCAGTTATCCCTGGTACACCGTACCTGAATACCACCTCAGATATCAATTCTTGGCGGTCCTGAGCGGGAAAACCCCAGTCGATCAAATGAGGATAGGTTATCAATAAAAATAGCCCAGAAAAGCCCTTCAATCCACAATCAGGCTCTGGTGGTGGCTAATCTCCTTGGGAACAAAAGGATGGGGTATGAAAAATGAACATCCCTATCCGTCTTTTCCTTGACATCAGTCAGGTGACAGTTGAGCTACCCTAATACCCATTAGAGAGTCGTCTGGCCCTGCCGCTATCAGCAGGTTTAGATGACTAAACTCTAATATGTATGGGGGCCTTAGGCTTCCTTCACATGGGTGACACGAAAAAAAAGATTGCTCACCTATTCTGGTGGCACCCCATCCATCGCTGCAGTCTCAGTCCCTGCCGCTCGGAGCCCAGCGGAAGCGGTAGGCGGTCATGTGCCATTCATTTTGCAGGTGACCACTCAGCCATTTGTAGGAAGGTGATCGGGTGCCCGCTGACAGCGCTGGTATACACTGAGATCGCAGGTGAAGCCGCTGCTCCACCTCCTGCCTACTGGCCGACGCTTGGAATTGCAGGAGCAGCTCCTATTGATTTCAATAAAGGCTGTTGCTGCAGTTACAAGCGCCGGCCACTACACAGGTGTCGGAGCAGCAGCTCCCGCTGCGACCCCAGTGTATATCAGTGCTGTTAGCGGACAACAAATCAACCATTGACAACCTATTCTGAGGATAGGTCAATAACCCTTTCCAATCCATTTTTGGATTAAGGGTTTCCTAGGGGGCTTGTGATTTCTGCCGTTTTATATAATGGCGCCATCTACTGGCTAATTCAATAACTACATGATGGGATGTGTGGGAGCAGCCTGACGAGTGGCCGGCAGAATAATATAAGTATACACTGTCTAACAAGCATACATCTTCCGATATTGGAGCTGTACTGACTTCAGTGGTTAACATATTTGTTATCCCTGATCCTGTAAGAGTCTGATTTATTAAAATAACCCACAATTTCTCCCACACAGTGACCGTCTTCAGACACCGTGCCGGAGTTCCACTTTTTTAGTCACCCAGTCTGCAAGAAAAATGTTATACAAAGTGATCACAAAGCTGTATGTGGCCCAAAACAGTACCAACGGAAACTTCAGGCTGCCCCACAAAAACCGCCCCGTCACACAGCTGCATCAATGGAGAAATACCGTGATGGAGCTCAAAAGATGGGGGCAGTCATGTTCTTATTTCTTAAAAACATGGAAATTTGGTATCGCCGTATTCATACTCATCCACAAAATAAAGTTAACGGCATTTTTTTCTGTACTATTGACGTCATGAAAACAAGACCCCTTAACAACAGTGGGATTGTGTTTTTTCAGTTCATTTTATGGCACCCTTGTAAAATACATCTCGCCCTCACATGACCGTGTCATCTGATACACCAGAGAGTTGCGTCTCAGTCGTAACATCTATACTCCTTTTTTATTTAGGAGAAGCCATTTTCACATCAAAGCTGTTGACCCTCGTTCTAGTGGTCCAACCACAACCAATTTTGCTGGGCATGAAGAAATGTGGCTTTGGTGCCAGTTGTAATATAGGATCAGACAGAGCAATCCAATCCTGAGGCTCCGACTACTAGAGGGGAGGCTCAACCCCCATCTGTGAAGGTCGGGAAAACAAACAAGCATGCTTTAATTAAGCTGCGGGCACCATGAATAGTCTATGGGCGGCTTGAACTCCGGATCATCCGTGCGAGTGCCCCACGTGGATCCTGGGACATGAGCCCTAAAATAGAATTCAAGTTTCTCACACACTATGCGAATAAGCTGCAGGATATTCCATAGACAGACCCGTACTGTCTATGCTGCCCCCATTGCATAATCCAGCCCCTCTCGATCGGTGATGTGAATGACATCTCCTACATCATCCACAGCACTGTCCGAATCTGATGCATGCGCCGTGACCACAAACCAGCGCATGCGCAGAAAAATCACTTGAGTGCATCCACAATAGGGCCCGGCGATCCCACACTGCAGCCCCGCAGTCCTTCCGGTCTTTGTTGTGGCCCGGCTACCACCTGCTCACTGTAGCCAATTAGGGGCCCCAGTAGTCCGGTATCCTTCTCCTGGCATAGATGCTGCTAGTGGATATGCCAGGAGAACAACAACTGGCCCTTGCAGCGGTCAGGTGGTAGTCGTTCCACAACACAGATCGGGAGGACTGGGGGTCTGCAGCGCTGGATCGCCGGGTCTGTCAGCGGATAAGTCCCTCTATGATGTTATTATAGCATGCGCAGACATAAAGCCCCATTCACAGGAGCGCATTTTCGGTCCATATTTTTTACTGACTGAATACGGACAGCGCACAAACCCCCCTAAGTTGTTGTATTCAGATGTGCGGTTTTTGGGGGTATTTTTTAAATGTGGACTTATATTGCGCAAAAAAATAAAATCGAAATACGTCCTACTTTATTCCATATTTACGGACCAAAATCACCCAATAAAGTCTATAAAGAACATTTTTTGCACGCTCCGTTTTCTGTGGATTGTGACAAAATGGACATCACATGGGCCTTCTTGCTTTTTTTTCGCCCACACATGAAAAACAGCTGACACATGGATGCAGCATGGGCATAAGAATAAAACACACGCACGGACAACCCCTATACGGCCAGCTCCACATGGGCGAACACATATTTGCAAGCGATGGAACACTGTGAATTTGCGGAATGAGCAATGTTTTTTTTGCACCCGCATTGAAGCATCGTACTATATATTTGGCCCCGCAGGACATGTTTATTTGTGCGCGGCAAACAAAAACACCCCAATTGAAATGGCTAATTAGTTCCCGAGGTGTTCTTTTTCCAGTGCGATTACAGTGTTTCACGCATCTCCATGCGTATTGTGTGCCCCCATTGACTTCTATGGGGACCTGTGGTGCGCAAATGTGCAGAAAAATAGAGCAATGTTTTATCTTTCTTTTGCGTAAGCGAAATATAAATGAAGTCATTGAGATCAGCGGGTTCTGTTCTCTGCATATTGCAGTGTGAAGCCAGCCTAACTGAATGGCTGCCCGTCTGGCCACATGGCATCGCCCGCCCTCACTGGCGTACATATAGGGGGTGCTGGGGGTGCGGTTGCGACCCGGCCCCTGAGCCCCTGGGGGCCCACGGGGCTTACTTTCCACGACACTGACTGACTGCACTTACTTTCACTATGGTCTCTGAGCAGGCAGGCAGCCTCTCCTGCACATCGGTGCTTCCTCCCAGGACCTCCGCTCAGACCCCTCCCCCATCTGGTTCTCCAGCACAGAGATCATCAGAGGGGAGGGGTCAGAGCGGAGGTCCTGGGAGGAAGCGCCGATGTGCAGGAGAGGCTGCCTGCCTGCGCAGAGACCATAGTGAAAGTAAGTGCAGTCAGTGAGAGGGAACGTCCTCGGTATGATTAAGAGGGGGGAGGGGTGTTCTGTGTGTGATGGTGAGTGGGGGTGAGTGAGGGGTGTTCTGTGTGTGATGGTGAGTGGGGGAAACGAGGGGTGTTCTGTGTGATGGGGAGGGGGGGGGGCGAGGGGTGTTCTGTGTGATGGGGAGTGGGGGGGGGCGAGGGGTGTTCTGTGTGATGGAGAGTGGGGGGGGGGCGAGGGGTGTTCTGTGTGATGGAGAGTGGGGGGGACTGAGGGGTGTTCTGTGTGATGGGGAGGGGGGGTGAGTGAGGGGTGTTCTGTGTGATGGGGAGTGGGGGTGAGTGAGGGGTGTTCTGTGTGATGGGGAGTGGGGGTGAGTGAGGGGTGTTCTGTGTGATGGGGAGTGGGGGTGAGTGAGGGGGGGTTCTGTGTGATGGGGAGTGGGGGTGAGTGAGGGGGGGTTCTGTGTGATGGGGAGTGGGGGTGAGTGAGGGGGGGTTCTGTGTGATGGGGAGTGGGGGTGAGTGAGGGGGGGTTCTGTGTGATGGGGAGTGGGGGTGAGTGAGGGGGGGTTCTGTGTGATGGGGAGTGGGGGTGAGTGAGGGGGGGGGGTTCTGTGTGATGGGGAGTGGGGGTGAGTGAGGGGGGGGGGGTTCTGTGTGATGGGGAGTGGGGGTGAGTGAGGGGGGGGTTCTGTGTGATGGGGAGTGGGGGTGAGTGAGGGGGGGTTCTGTGTGATGGGGAGTGGGGGTGAGTGAGGGGGGGTTCTGTGTGATGGGGAGTGGGGGTGAGTGAGGGGTGTTCTGTGTGATGGGGAGTGGGGGGGGGCGAGGGGTGTTCTGTGTGATGGGGAGTGGGGGTGAGTGAGGGGGGTTCTGTGTGATGGGGAGTGGGGGTGAGTGAGGGGTGTTCTGTGTGATGGGGAGTGGGGGGGGACGAGGGGGGTTCTGTGTGTGATGGGGAGTGGGCGTGAGTGAGGGGGGTTCTGTGTGTGATGGGGAGTGGGGGGGAGTGAGGGGTGTTCTGTGTGATGGGGGAGTGGGGGGGGGACGAGGGGTGTTCTGTGTGATGGGGAGTGGGGGGGGGGACGAGGGGTGTTCTGTGTGATGGGGAGTGGGGGTGAGTGAGGGGGGTTCTGTGTGATGGGGAGTGGGGGTGAGTGAGGGGGGTTCTGTGTGTGATGGGGAGTGGGGGTGAGTGAGGGGTGTTCTGTGTGATGGGGAGTGGGGGGGGGGACGAGGGGTGTTCTGTGTGATGGGGAGTGGGGGTGAGTGAGGGGGGTTCTGTGTGATGGGGAGTGGGGGGGGGACGAGGGGTGTTCTGTGTGATGGGGAGTGGGGGTGAGTGAGGGGTGTTCTGTGTGATAGGGAGTGGGGGTGAGTGAGGGGGGTTCTGTGTGATGGGGAGTGGGGGTGAGTGAGGGGGGTTCTGTGTGATGGGGAGTGGGGGGGACGAGGGGTGTTCTGTGTGATGGGGAGTGGGGGGGACGAGGGGTGTTCTGTGTGATGGGGAGTGGGGGGGACGAGGGGTGTTCTGTGTGATGGGGAGTGGGGGGGGGACGAGGGGTGTTCTGTGTGATGGGGAGTGGGGGTGAGTGAGGGGTGTTCTGTGTGATGGGGAGTGGGGGGGGGGACGAGGGGTGTTCTGTGTGATGGGGAGTGGGGGTGAGAGGGGGGTTCTGTGTGATGGGGAGTGGGGGTGAGAGGGGGGTTCTGTGTGATGGGGAGTGGGGGTGAGTGAGGGGTGTTCTGTGTGATGGGGAGTGGGGGGACGAGGGGTGTTCTGTGTGATGGGGAGTGGGGGGACGAGGGGTGTTCTGTGTGATGGGGAGTGGGGGGACGAGGGGTGTTCTGTGTGATGGGGAGTGGGGGGACGAGGGGTGTTCTGTGTGATGGGGAGTGGGGGTGAGTGAGGGGTGTTCTGTGTGATGGGGAGTGGGGGGACGAGGGGGGTTCTGTGTGATGGGGAGTGGGGGTGAGTGAGGGGGGTTCTGTGTGATGGGGAGTGGGGGTGAGTGAGGGGGGTTCTGTGTGATGGGGGAGTGGGGGTGAGTGAGGGGGGGTTCTGTGTGATGGGGGAGTGGGGGTGAGTGAGGGGGGTTCTGCGAGCCGGCACCTGACTTCACTATTAGAGGTATGGTAGAACCTAGCCGTTGTATTGGTGACTAAGGGCTCAATGCCAATGCCACAGCTGTAAGCCTACAACACTGTGGGAGACCACCAGCATCTCACACATTTCCCAGCCATGCACGCTGCCGGCAGGGACCACATATGGCCTTGTGTGGCACTGCACATGCACAGGGGGATTCTTTTTTTAATTCCCCACTCTGTTTAGAGTGACAATGCGTATGAAAACAATGTAATGTGTATGGGCAGCGTATCATACAAGTGTACAGGGCTCACGTTACGTGGTACGCAGAGAAAGAGAGCATGCTGGGATTACCACGTGTGCATAATACGTGGTGAAAACCTGGTCGTGGACATGAGCCCTAACATGTTATAAAAGTTAGCTCATGCTGTCTCCAATGTATGTGTGCCTGTATTATGTATGTGTATATAGAATTATTTTTTTCTTTCTTGGGGAAGTGAAGCGTGCCTTGAGGCTTGTGTTCTGGATGTTTTAAAAATCTAAAACCCCTGATTACTAATGATCCATTGATGGGTCATTAAAAAAAAACAGTAATGTAGCTAAAAGTGATATACAAGGAGTAGCTGTGAAAAGGAGTGGTGGGTGGACGGGTCTGGAAGGGGGCCCCAAGCTAAACTTTTGCACCCGGGCCCATGAGCCTCTAGCTACGCCCCTGCCCGCCCTATATATATAGCGGGGTTATCTCTGCACTGACACACTGGATACATACATCCTCCTACGCACCAATAACCTCCGCACGCCGCGGTCAGGGGAAAAACTTTATCATCACAACCTATTTTTAAAAAAAATAGAATTTGAAGCAGCAAAATCTACAATGGAAAGCAGCAGCCGAGGCGAAACCGCGAGAGGCCAACGGCGCGGTCTAGACACAGATAGACCCCACAGCGGTGCGCCTAGTGCCGGGTTATATGGCTGCACCCACCAGTAACACCACAGTGCACAACACCAAGGCTTGTATACACCGGTCAGTAAAAGGTCTCCGCAAATCCTTGAGTCATCCTCTTATGGAAAGATGATTCTTAGTGATATCTGGGCGGTGACCACTATGGGAGTTGTAGTGGCGGCCATATTGATTGTGACCCAACTTTCCCAGAAACAGAATGACTCAAGTCCATAGACTTTCACTGCCTCCATTCACCACGTGTTACACACGGGAAAAAGGCGTGCAAAATACGGGGTGACAAGACCCCTTGTGAATAAGACCTTATGTACACACATCGCTTCTGCAGGAATTCTAGTTATTGTCCTAAACTACAGTTCCCAGCAGGCATTGCCAGACCGACAGTCTGACTAATCGCACACCGATCTGAATTTTAAAGATACAGAAACTTTTATAATCAAAAGCATAATTCAACCAGACAACATCAAAGAATTGCCTAGAAGTAAAACTCAATAGTATGTGAGCGCAGAGCCCGTCCATATCAGTCCGCTGGTCGGCTTCAGTATAGAACACTGGCAGATGAGAGACGAATGGAAAGGCAGCAAAAAAGGAATTCTAGTCCTGCTTAGGGAGATTAAAGGGGCTCTCCATTTGTGTACATAAAGTTAATTGAAGCAAGAACGGGACGTTCTACTGTTAGAGGAAAGACAGTTCCATCACCAACACAGAAGGATGTTCTTTACTGTAAGAGCAGTGAGACTGTGGGACACAAAATCCACAAACAAGGCCATCAACTAACTTTATTGAATGTTCCTGGAGAAGCACAGATACAAGTAAAGCTTACATCACAGTGTAAGGAAAAGCTTTGCAACTTTCTAATATAGTTTGCATTTCAATTTTAAATATTCAAGATCTTTGCCTGCTGTCAGTGAATAGAAACATTGTTTATACCTCAAGGCTTATAAACCTGCCTTGATCATGTGCTGCATGTTACAATGTATCAGAGCTCTCCCTTCTAGTGGGCGGTGCAGCTGTGTGAGCAGGATACATTTTCAAACTCTGTGTTTGCATTCACTGAAAGCAAGCAGAGATTTTGAAAATTGTCAGCAAGTAATACACATGTATATTAGCAGTTGTAGACCTTTTCATTATACAGTAGCAAGAGTAATTCTGTAGAGACCTCTGGCAGGATGCACTCAGCATTAAGTACCCGATGGCGGCCGTCAGTTGGCTTTAACCCCTTCCCGCTCCAGGACGTACCGGTACGTCCTGGGAGCCTGGTACTTCCCGCAACAGGACGTACCGATACGTCCTGGAGATAGCGCGGGATCACATAAGATCCCGCGCTATCCCGCAGCGGGAGCCGGCTGTCAGTCACAGCCGGCATCTCGCTGCAACAGCGGGGGGGGAGGGGGCATCGGAGATGCCCCCCCCGCTGTTAACCCCTTCCCTGCCGCGATCTAAGTAGATCGCGGCAGGGAAAGAGTTCACAGAGGGATCGCGATCCCTCTGTGTCTCCGGCCGGCTCTCGCGATGTCATCGCGAGAGCCTGGCCTGTCACCATGGCAACAGGACGCCAGACACCGGCGTCCTGTATTGCCTATGCCTATAATCGCTGTACAAATGATAAGGCATGGCAGAGGAGTAGCTCTGCCATGCCTTATAACAGCGATCATCGGTACAGTGCTGCAAGTCCCTCAGAGGGACTCGAATAGTGTAAAAAAAAGAAAAGAAAAGTGTAAAAAAAAGAAAAATGTAAAAAAAAATGTAAAAAAAACCCCTTTTATTAGCATAAAAAAAATGGGAAAAGAAATTAAAACCCCACATATTGGGTATTGACGTGTCCGTAACGACGTGTACAAAAAGTTGAACATGCTTTTTATTTTGTACGACAAAAAGCGTTAAAAAAAACGCTAAAAAACTGAGCATTAGCATTTTGCCTCCCAAAAAATGCAATAAAAGTGATCAAAAAAGCCGCACATTCCCCAAAATGGTACCAATAAAAACTACAGCTCGTCTCACAAAAAATAAGCCCTCATAGAGCTCCGTACATAGAAAAATAAAAGAGTTACAGGACTTTGAATGCAGCTATAGAGAAAAAAAAAAAGATTTCCCAAAAAAAGGGGGTTTTATTGCAAAAAAGTGTAAAAACCTAAAAAAAAATAACAATTTTGGTATCGTTGTTACCGTACCGACCCGCAGAAAAAATTTAGTGTGTCATTTATGCTGCATGATTAACGCTGTAAAAAAAAGAAAAAAGAAATCTATGTCAGAATTGATGCGTTTTCTCTCCGTTATCATAAAAAAATAATAAAAGTTTTACGATATAGTCTATGTACCCAAAAGTGGCACCGATAAAAACTACAGCTCGCTATGCAAAAAACAAGCCCTTATACGGCCGCGTCGACGGAAAAATAAAAAAGGTATGGCTTTTGAAAAATGGAGATGGAAAAATACCAAAAAAAAAAAATCGCTTGGTCCTCAACGCCAAAATAGGCCATGTCATTAAGGGGTTAAACAACCTCATTTTCTCAGCAAGGAGCTGGGATCAGAAGAAAAACCTGATACAGTCCAAAGCCGATCTCCTCCTTCATCAGGGGAGAGAATAAATTGACTTCTTCGTTAAAATAGCAAGGGAGGGTCCTCCTGCCCAGATACCCGATGAGCGCCTCTATGACCTGTAGTAAGCGGTCGGCTATACTAGACTCTGACCAATCAGATGAGTCATTACTGACAAGGAGAACAACACGTCTTAGATGGGTTGAAGACAGTTGGCCAAGTCCTGAGCGCTGATGGCCGATATTCTTTAGTATGTGTAGGCGCTTCTGTTGAATCGTTGCTGTCTAGGCCCTGGAGCCGGAGAATCTCCTCGAGGTAAAAGGTCCTTTGCCAGGGGTTTTCGGACGGGGCGGTAGAGTGGGGGTATGCCAGCAGGATAATGTCTTTGGATCAGCCTAAGGTCATGAGTGGCAACAACCGGCCAAACATTGCACTCAAGGACCGTCCCGATCAATGGGCAGTTAATGGACGATGTGATGGTCTTGTGCAAGGACTCCACGATTATCCTGGTAGAAAGGTAGCCCCCCAGCATATACCTGTCCCATGGACTAAGCCCCCAGACTGTATACTCCAGAATAACCCTTTTAATTATCCAAAATAGAGCGCCATTGAGGATAGAGCGCCATTGAGGATAGAGCGCCATTGAGGATAGAGCGCCATTGAGATGGTCCACAGATCCGGTTCAAGTATTAGAGGCAGTAATACGTAAGCCTGGTCCAAACTGGTAACGGGGAGGCCATTACCCAGGGAACCCCCCAACTGCATGGCAAACAAAGGCATTTCGGGGTGCTCTGCCTTCAGAAAGTCCTGTAGTTCGCTAACAAAGTCCATCAGCAGCTGTCTGGCCACTTGTGTCTTGTCTTCGGGCACAACTGCTTTGTGGATGTAGTAATGCAGGAGGGTCTCCCGTACGGTGAGGCACATAGGGGTCTTCTCAGCAGCAGGGGGTTGTGGAGGATCACTGCTCGAAGCTGCGACATCTGGAAGGATGGAAAGAAAAGAATCAGGCTCTCCTTCGCTCCATCTCCAAATGGTCAACTCCGAACGGCACTGAACACTAAGTTATAGTGTGTGGGGAGGCGGCGGGAGTCAGGGGGGATGTATTACCTTTACTCACCTACTCCTGCACTGCTCCACTCACCTGCTCCTAGTAAAGTCCGCACGCAGTTAAAAAAATAGGACCATTTTCAGAGCGCTGTGCGAACACAGTCCCATAGGCTTCCACGGGAGAGCGTGTGCACAGCAGTTTGAAAAGAGCTTGGACACGGCAGGAGGAACAAAAAGAAAAATACATTTTTTTTGACTCTCCCAAGGTGTCCACGATCCGTCCAAAAATCTGACTCTTTTCAAACTGCTGTGCCTCCCCCAGATTCTCAGGGGCGTAGCATTTAGGAATATGTAGCGTTCACGCTCCCTAAGGAACATTCATAGAAGATTAGACGACAGTTTCTCACACAAAAAAGCAGCACATTTTTGCACGTGGGGATCGGAGCAAAAACGTGCAACTTTTTCACTTTCTATGTCACCGACTACCAATTATTTTTTAAAGAGCGTGGCTTGTCAGAAAGGGGGCGTGGCTAGCACAGAGACATTTATGTATAATATACGCCGGTGTAAACTATACCAGAAATGAACCCCAGATCGGATCCTGCATACATTTCTGATTAGGGGCATGGAGGAGCTGAGATGTGCCTAATATATGAAGAGTTGTGCTCCTACTCATGTATTAGGTGCGTCATGCCCCGCTGGAAATATTAAGACCAGCACTTGAAATACGGGGCTGAATAACATTTCCCTGGTGTTGTAGTCTGAAGTAGAAATAAACCAGGAGATTTCTGTTAGCAGCTTTGGGTATGACTGGAGTAGAGATGTGATATAGCATATTATATATGATATTATAGCCACTGGTGAGGACACTTTCGGTTCCTCTGCTGACCTGTGACAGGCGGGTCGGGCTCAGGTGCTGCTAATGCACCGCTCAAGTCGGGGCAGGTTGCTTTTCACAGACGTTTGGGGGAGGCCTTCATCGGAACGGCTTACTTCCAGCTTTCTTCTATGGTTTTCTCTTCCACTTTCTCCTCAGGGGGCGATGCTGCTCGGTGAATCAGCTGCAGACAATAGGAGTAGAATTAGCCATAATCATGTGCAGAATCAGCTTTACAGCAATGACTCATTTAAAGGGACCATGACCCAAATGCATATGTATTTTTCATTTACACAGTGCCAAATTTGAAATCTCCTTTAATGTGGTCTTTCCCATTAATGACATTCTTCACTTTTTTACACGAAAGGCAATATATGTTTGATCACTGGGGGTCCAACTGCTGGAACTCCCAGCGATCCTGAGACTAGCTCATCCGAATGCCCCATATGAATAGAGCAGCAGTGCGTATGTTGAACCGCTCCCCCGTTCCCTGCTACTATGGGAAGAAGGGAGATGGATGTCCTTGGCAATCTCCTTCTGTCCCATAGAAGTGAATGAGACAGTAGTCATGCCTGTCCATCGCCACTCCATTCATGTGAGGCATCTGGGTGCACCAGGCTCAGAGTCGCTGAGGGTCCCAGCAGTCAGACATGTATCCCCTATTCTGTAGACAGGGAATACAGCTCTGAAGTGCTAAAACCCCTTTGAGTATAATTTACCACTTACATATAATTCCTGAGTTATATCATGTCTTATACTCCAGTCACACATAAAGCGGCTAAAAGGGGGGCAGCTTTTTGCCACAAACGGCTAATCGCACCGCGGGAACTTACTTTTTTTGTTCGCAATGCATGGCCAATCGCACCGCAGGTACATTTTTCTTTGTTCACTACACATGGCCAATCGCACCACGGGCACTTCTTTTTGCCACACTTGGCCAATCGCAAGGTGGGCACCTTTTTTTCGTTTCCCCACACACAGTCAATTGCACCTTGGGCACCTTACGGCCAATCGCGCCATGGTCACCACTCTTTTTCGTTTGCCACACACGGCCAATTGCACCATGGGCACCTTTTTCTTTGTTCGCCACACACGGCCAATCGCACTGCGGGCACCTTTTTTTTAGTTTGCCACACACAGTCAATCGCACCTTGGGCACCTTACGGCCAATCGCGCCATGGTGACCACTCTTTTTCGTTTGCCACACACGGCCAATTGCACCATGGGCACCTTTTTCTTTGTTCGCCACACACGGCCAATCGCACTGCGGGCACCTTTTTTTTGTTTGCCACACACAGTCAATCGCACCTTGGGCATCTTACGGCCAATCGCGCCATGGTCACCACTCTTTTTCGTTTGCCACACACGGCCAATTGCACCATGGGCACCTTTTTCTTTGTTCGCCACACACGGCCAATCGCACTGCGGGCACCTTTTTTTTGTTTGCCACACACAGTCAATCGCACCTTGGGCATCTTACGGCCAATCGCGCCATGGTCACCACTCTTTTTCGTTTGCCACACACGGCCAATTGCACCATGGGCACCTTTTTCTTTGTTCGCCACACACGGCCAATTGCACTGCGAACACCTTTTTTTTGTTCACCACATGCAGCCAATTGCACCGCATTGAGATGCAGCAGATGTCAGTCCGGAGGCAATGGGTCCCAGAGAAAAACACATAGTGTCCCAGTAAAAATAACACCCCCTAGTGTCCCCAGTAGTAATAGTACCCCCTAGTGGCCCCAGTAGTAATAATGCCCTCATAGTAGCCCTAGTAGTAATAATACTCCATAGTGACCTCAGTAGTAATAATGGCCCCCATAGTGGCCCCAGTAGTAATAATGCCCCTATAGTGGCCCCAGTAGTAATAATACCCCCATAGTGCCCCCAGTAGTAATAATACCCCTATAGTGGCCCCAGTAGTAATACTGCCCTCATTATGGCCCCAGTAGTAATAATACCCCCATAGTGGCCCCAGTAGTAATAATGCCCCTATAGTGGCCTCAGTAGTAGTAATACCCCCCTAGTGGCCCTAGTACTAATAATACCCCTATAGTGGCCCCAGTAGTAATAATGGCCACCATAGTGGACCCTGTAGTTTTAATGTCCCCATAGTGGCCCTAGTAGTAATAATACCCCCATAGTGACCCCAGTAGTAATAGTGGCCCCCCTAGTGACCCCAGTAGTAATAATACCTCCTTCGTGACGCCAGTAGTAATAGTGGCCCCCATAGTGACCCCAGTAGTAATAATACCCCTATAGTGGCCCCAGTAGTAATAATACCCCTATAGTGACCCCAGTAGTAATACCTCCTTCGTGACGCCAGTAGTAATAGTGGCCCCCATAGTGACCCCAGTAGTAATAATACCCCTATATCACCCCTCTTTGACGTTCTCTCTGGATGTGGCTGGTGTTTTTTAGCATGAAGTAGCTGACAATCAGGAATACTGGAGATCTGGAATCCCTTCCCAGTAAACTGTGAGTCCGAGGTTAGAGCCGGGGGTCTGGTTGCTGATGGTAGTGGGGGTCTGCTAATTATAATTATAGATCCCCAGCGTACGGCCCCCAAAGAAAGGAATTGGCCCGTACTGCCCCTTATTATGTCCTTTACGGGGTCCGCAGGACAACTAGCCGCGTTACGCCATATTACGGACGCGTTCTCCCTACAAGCGTTACTCTGAAGATTTGTTACAGATGCAGTCAGAGCCGACGATCATCTGTGAATTCTACTGGATGGCAGTAAAGTACAGGGGCAGAAAAAATGGGAGAAAAATAAAAATCCGTAAGAAAAATAGGAATAAAAAACATCTTTTGCGCACTTTTCCTCTTTTTGTTAAATAAATAAAAGACCCGCATTCGGTATTGTCGCATCCGTAATGATCTGTACAAAAAACGGAACCGACTTCTGATCTCGCACGGCAAGCGGGGTAAAAAAAATGAACACACAAAAAAATAACGAAACTAAAATTCTTTTTGGGTCATTTTGCCTCCCCAAGAAAACACAATAAAAGTGATAAAAAAAACACATGTAGCCCAAAGTGGTCCCATTGAAAACTGCACCTCGTCACCGAGCCCCACTGGTCAAAAATAAAGTTATGGGATTTTGAATGCAGCGCTCTAAAACGAAGACCTTCCAAATATGACTCAATGTTATGGCTTTTAAAGAGCGGAGATGAAAATCCCCCCCAAAATCGTCGCCTCCTTAAGCCTAAACTAGGTTGTGTCACTAAGGGGTTAATGCCTTTAACTTGATGCACAACAACACTGGCAGCCCTGGAGACGGCACATGGCAGATCACCGTAGCAACAGAATGTCCAGAGATCTCACCCGGCGGCCATCTTGTGTCAGTTGAGCTGCACAGCATGCAGATGACAAGTGCAGGTATGTAGCTCCTCCCTCAGGGCTGAGGCCACGCCCACACATGGCGTAGCTGGTAAAATGGGCACATCTGGGCGTGGTGAGGCAGAGTTACTGAAGGCCTTCAGTGTTTTGGCGTACAACAGCTGGACATGATGTTGCGCAGCATCTTGTGCGCCGTGCGGGGGACTTTTTACACTTTCTTACACCGGCCACACTACTTTTTAAGAGAGTAGGCGTGGCTTCACATGAGGGGGCGGGGCTGCTCACGGCCATCACATTTGTTTTTACACCAGAAACTGGTGTAAATTTATCTTTGGCGCACAGACAGACGGAAAATACCCCAACTGTATTAAGAGGAGCGAGCGCTCTGTACATTTAGGACGCTTCCCGCCGCCACGATGTTTCCTTAGACCGGCGTACGACGTCGCTGAGTAAATCTGCCCCCCAAAAGCCCTAAATACAGTTTGTGGTTTGTATAGAGGCGATCCCACGCCATACAATGCGTCAGACGGAGACAGCGTGAACACGGAGCGTGGCTGTTAACCCTTTAAATGCCGTTATCACTCCTGACCATGGCATTTAACCCCTTAATGACGCGGTCCCTTTTTCTTTTTCCATTTTCGTTTTTTCCTCCCCCCTTCAAAAAAATCGCAACTCCTTTATTTATTTATCCATCGACGTCGCTGTAGGAGGGCTTGTTTTTTGCGGGACGAGTTGTATTTTTCAATGGTGCTATTTAAAGTACCATATAATGTACTGAAAAACTTTAAAAAAATTCTAAGTGGAGTAAAATGAAAAAAAAACAAACGACATTTCGCCATCTTTTAGTGCGTCTTGTTTCTACGGCGCACAAACGGCAGCACAAGCGACATGATAACTTCATTCTATGGGTCGGTACGATTACTGCGATACCAAACTTGGATAGTTTTTTTTTACTAAACTACTCCTCTTTTTTTTTTTCAAAGACATTTAATTTTTTTCAATTATTTTCTGCGGTCATCTTGTACGCGCGATAACTTTCCATCGACGTCGTTGAGCGAGGGCTCATTTTTTGCGGGATGTCCTGTAGTTTCTGATAGTACCAATTTGGAATACATACGACTTTTTGATCGCTTTTTATCGCGTTTTTTCTGGGAGACAGGGTAACTAAAAAAGTGCATTTCTGGCGTTCTTTATTTTATTTTTCGGACGACGTTCACCGTGCGGAAAAAATAATGCGCTTCTTTGATAGTTCGGACTTTTACGGACGCGGCGATATCAAATACATATTTTTATTGTATGATTTAAATTTTTTAATAATATATATGGCAAAAGGCGGGTGATTTAAACTTCGACAATTTTTTTTTTTTTTACAATTAAGAAAACTTTATTAATTTAAAAAAAAATTACTTTGAAGTCCCCCTGGGGGACTTTAACATGCAATGCTTTGATCGCTCCTGCAGTATGACGTAATGCGGGACCCTCGAACATCGTTCGGGGGATTTAAATGCCGAAATGGTTAATAGCCGCGATCGGCCGCACGGCTATTGCCCGCTGGTGTCAGCTGTTATAAACAGCTGACGCCCGCACTGTATGAAGAGAGGTTGCCACGCAGCTCCATGACGTACCAGTACGTCATGGAGCGGGAAGGGGTTAAATGCCCCAATCACTTCTGACCATGGCATTTAAATGCCCCAATCACTATTCCGGGGTCCCAAACGCCCCTCCACTTCTACCCTGCAATGAGATCATGAGGTGCCATCTGGTTGCATGGCTGCGAAGGCATGCCTGTAGTGTGGCTGGAAAGACTGCCTGTCAAAACATGGTATAATGCAATACAATGATATCTTATTATACTCTATGAGCGAGCTAAAGACCGCAAGTTCAAAACCCCTATGGTGACTAAAAATAATGTAAAAATTAAAAAAGTTGTATTAATCTGCAAAACTAAAAGGTATTAAAAGTTAAAATAAAACCCTTTCTTATTTTTTTATACAATATTAAAAAAAAATTATATATATGTGTGTGTGTGTGTGTCCAATCAAAGAAATGTATTATTCATCTCACATGATGGAACGTCGTCAGAAAAAAAAATAAACATCAGAATTACATATTTTTGGTCAAATTGTCAAATTGTCTCCAAGAGAAAAATGAAAATAAAGTAAATCCCAAAGTCACATGTGCTCCGTAATGGAGCTAATAGGAAGTACAGGACACCCCTCAAAAAGACAAACCAAACCATATAAGCCTGGTATTGTCGTCATCGTACTGACCCATAGAATAAAGTTATTTCGTTTTTGTCAAAGTGTGCATGCCATAAAAATAAGTCCCCCCACCCCCAAAGATAGTGGAATATTTTTTTATATTTCACCCCAATTAGAAATTTTTAGTATTTACCTGTCCGTTGTCTTTGGATACGACAAATCTCAGCTTCTTCTCGTCCCGCAGGCGCAGTAGAGCTTGTCGGCTGGTTGGGTCCTCGAGAACGCGCAGTCCGCTCACCCCACGGCTCCCGCTGACAGTCCGGACCTGAAAATAAACAGAACAGCAGCTTCCACCTGCCGACCGTCTCCCTGCTGAGGGGTAAGTTTGGAATGAGGGGCTTATGTATGTGACTGTTTATGTGCCAAGGGGGGGGCTATCACAGTAATTTGTCGTGGTAGAGGGTGTCACTATTACAGTGATCACGAACCTATCACACGCGTGTCAGCACTGACACGCGTAGCCATGTTCGTTGACACACCGCCGCATACAGAGAAGTATGGGGCCGCATGCCAAGAACCGAAAAGAATGTTTCATCCTCGGCTCCTGCACGGCCAGGTGTCACTCACTGCTCCGCTGCCCCTTTTGTGTCCTCTGCAGAGCATAGGGGACACAGAGGAGCGCTGAACATCGCCCAACGCGTGGGCACTGTCAAGTGCTGTAGAGAGGCGCCGGTGCTCACTCCCTACAACGGAGTACCGCAGTTGGACCGGAGATTGCAGCACAATGCTGCCCCCATCACTGCTATGTGCCCGCTGTCAGCCGCCATCCATAGAGTCCGGAGCTGTAGGGACGGGACAGACTACAAAGCTGCAGGCAATCGGAAGCTAGGGGTGTGACAGGGGCATTCCCTCCTGCTAAGTGCTGTCACACCCCTAGCTTCCGGTGTTGACAAGGTACAACAGTACCCACAGCGGCACCTTGTCACACATCTTCTGGTCCTATCCACTAATCATGCCTTATTGGCAGGAAGTATAAGCACTAGAGATGAGCGAGCCTACTCGGCCACGCCCCTTTTTCGCCCGAGTACCGCGATTTTCGAGTACTTCGTACTCGGGCGAAAAGATTCGGGGGGGCCCCGTGGGTGAGTGGGGGGTTGCAGCAGGGAGTGGGGGGGGGGGAAGGAGAGAGAGAGAGGGCTCCCCCATGTTCCCCGCTGCTACCCCCGCTCCGTCACGCCTCCCCCCGCCCACCGGCGCCCCCCGAATTTTTGCACCCGAGTACTGAAGTACTCAAAAATCGCGGTGCTCGATCGAGTAATTACTCAAAACGAGTAGGCTCGCTCATCTCTAATAAGCACGTATCAAAAAAGTTACAAATCTAACCGTACCTGTTTTCCCAAAACTCACTCTACTGATTATTGGTTTCAATAGAATTCACCCAGCATACAAAAAATTGATAGGCCATGTCCTATTATGTGCCAAATTGCTTTTTTCCAAAAATTGGAAATCTGAGGCCCAACTGTTTGTCAAAGATCTAATTAGTAGAGATAAGCGAGCATGCTCGTTTAAGGCTGATGCTCGAGAGAGCATCGGTCTTTTTGAGTAACTGCTTACTTGTCCGAGCACCTTGTGGGGAAGCGGTGGGGGGAGCAGGGGGGAGAGTGAGAGATCTCTCTCTCTCCCCCCGCCTCCCCGTCGCCCCCCACCCCCGCATGGTGCTCAGACGAGTAAGCAGTTACTCAAAAAGACCGATGCTCTCTCGAGCATCAGCCTTAAACGAGCATGCTGGCTCATCTCTACTAATTAGCTTGATTTCAGAACATAGTTTATACGAGAAAATACTAGCCCTTTGAAATAATGCAATTTCAGAATATCAGAAAATGTGGAACCCATGGATAGTACAATTCTCTCCTTTAAGTGTCTTCTCTCATTCTATTACTTCGTTTTTTCCCAGTTTACAAATAGATGGGAGTGATCCTTGTATTGTCCCTCAATGTATTTATACATGGTTATTTGGTCGCCTCTTTGGTCTCCCGCTTCTGTCCGCATCCATCTTTGTTTTTAGCGGGACCGACCCTTCTACTGGCGACAGTCTCCCGCTTCAGTCCGCATCCCTCTTTGTTTTTGGTGGGACCGGCCCTTCTACTGGCGACAGTCTCCCGCTTCCGACCGCATCCTTCTTTGTTTTTGGCGGGACCGGCCCTTCTACTGGCGACGGTCCCCTGCTTCCGTCCGCATCCCTCTTGGTTTTTGGCGGGACCGGCCCTTCTACTGGCGACGGTCCCCCGCTTCCGTCCGCATATCTCTTTGTTTTTGGCGGGACCGGCCCTTCTACTGGCGACGGTCTCCCGCTTCCGTCCGCATCCCTCTTGGTTTTTGGCGGGACCGGCCCTTCTGCTGGCGACGGTCCCCCGCTTCCATACGCATCCCTCTTTGTTTTTGGCGGGACCGGCCCTTCTACTGGCGACGGTCCCCCGCTTCCGTCCGCATCCCTCTTTGCTTTTGGCAGGACCGGCCCTTCTACTTGCGATGGTCTCCCGCTTCCGTCCGCATCCCTCTTTGTTTTTGGCGGGACCGGCCCTTCTGCTGTTGACGGTCCCCCGCTTCCGTCCGCATCCCTCTTTGTTTTTGACGGGACCGGGCCTTCTACTGGCGACGGTCTCCCGCTTCTGTCCGCATCCCTCTTTGTTTTTGGCGGGACCGGCCCTTCTACTGGCAACGGTCTCCCGCTTCCGTCCGCATCCCTCTTTGTTTTTGGCGGGACCGGCCCTTCTACTGGTGACGGTCTCCCGCTTCCGTCCGCATCCCTCTTTGTTTTTGGCGGGACCGGCCCTTCTACTGGTGACGGTCTCCCACTTCCGACCGCATCCCTCTTTGTTTTTGGCGGGACCGGCCCTTCTACTGGCGACGGTCTCCCGCATCCGTCCGTATCCCTCTTTGTTTTTGGCGGGACCGGCCCTTCTACTGGCGACGGTCTCCCGCTTCAGTCCGCATCCCTCTTTGTTTTTGGCGGGACCGGCCCTTCTACTGGTGACGGTCTCCCGCTTCCGTCCGCATCCCTCTTTGTTTTTGGCGGGACCGGCCCTTCTACTGGCGACGGTCCCCCGCTTCCGTCCGCATCCATCTTTGTTTTTGGCGGGACCGGCCCTTCTACTGGCGACGGTCCCCCGCTTCCGTCCGCATCCATCTTTGTTTTTGGCGGGACCGGCCCTTCTACTGGCGACGGTCTCCCGCTTTTGTCCGCATCCCTCTTTGCTTTTGGCGGGACCGGCCCTTCTACTGGCGACGGTCCCCTGCTTCCGTCCGCATCCCTCTTTGTTTTTGGCGGGACCGGCCCTTCTACTGGCGAGGGTCCCCCACTTCCGTCCGCATCCCTCTTTGTTTTTGGCGGGACCGGCCCTTCTACTGGCGACGGTCTCCCGCATCCGTCAGCCTCCCTCTTTGCTTTTGGCGGGACCGGCCCTTCTACTGGCGAAGGTCTCCCGCTTCCGTCCGCATCCCTCTTTGTTTTTGGCGGGATCGGCCCTTCTGCTGGCGACGGTCCCCCGCTTCCATACGCATCCCTCTTTGTTTTTGGCGGGACCGGCCCTTCTGCTGTTGACGGTCCCCCGCTTCCGTCCGCATCCCTCTTTGTTTTTGGCGGGACCGGCCCTTCTACTGGTGACGGTCTCCCGCTTCCGTCCGCATCCCTCTTTGTTTTTGGCGGGACCGGCCCTTCTACTGGCGACGGTCCCCCGCTTCCGTCCGCATCCATCTTTGTTTTTGGCGGGACCGGCCCTTCTACTGGCGACGGTCCCCCGCTTCCGTCCGCATCCATCTTTGTTTTTGGCGGGACCGGCCCTTCTACTGGCGACGGTCTCCCGCTTTTGTCCGCATCCCTCTTTGCTTTTGGCGGGACCGGCCCTTCTACTGGCGACGGTCCCCTGCTTCCGTCCGCATCCCTCTTTGTTTTTGGCGGGACCGGCCCTTCTACTGGCGAGGGTCCCCCACTTCCGTCCGCATCCCTCTTTGTTTTTGGCGGGACCGGCCCTTCTACTGGCGACGGTCTCCCGCATCCGTCAGCCTCCCTCTTTGCTTTTGGCGGGACCGGCCCTTCTACTGGCGAAGGTCTCCCGCTTCCGTCCGCATCCCTCTTTGTTTTTGGCGGGATCGGCCCTTCTGCTGGCGACGGTCCCCCGCTTCCATACGCATCCCTCTTTGTTTTTGGCGGGACCGGCCCTTCTGCTGTTGACGGTCCCCCGCTTCCGTCCGCATCCCTCTTTGTTTTTGGCGGGACCGGCCCTTCTACTGGCGACGGTCCCCCGCTTCCGTCCGCATCCCTCTTTGTTTTTGGCGGGACCGGCCCTTCTATTGGCGAGGGTCCCCCGCTTCCGTCCGCATCCCTCTTTGTTTTTGGCGGGACCGGCCCTTCTACTGGCGACGGTCTCCCGCATCCGTCAGCATCCCTCTTTGCTTTTGGCAGGACCGGCCCTTCTACTTGCGATGGTCTCCCGCTTCCGTCCGCATCCCTCTTTGTTTTTGGCGGGACCGGCCCTTCTACTGGTGACGGTCTCCCGCTTCCGTCCGCATCCCTCTTTGTTTTTGGCAGGACCGGCCCTTCTACTGGTGACGGTCTCCCACTTCCGACCGCATCCCTCTTTGTTTTTGGCGGGACCGGCCCTTCTACTGGCGACGGTCTCCCGCATCCGTCCGTATCCCTCTTTGTTTTTGGCGGGACCGGCCCTTCTACTGGCGACGGTCTCCCGCTTCAGTCCGCATCCCTCTTTGTTTTTGGCGGGACCGGCCCTTCTACTGGTGACGGTCTCCCGCTTCCGTCCGCATCCCTCTTTGTTTTTGGCGGGACCGGCCCTTCTACTGGCGACGGTCCCCCGCTTCCGTCCGCATCCATCTTTGTTTTTGGCGGGACCGGCCCTTCTACTGGCGACGGTCTCCCGCTTTTGTCCGCATCCCTCTTTGCTTTTGGCGGGACCGGCCCTTCTACTGGCGACGGTCCCCTGCTTCCGTCCGCATCCCTCTTTGTTTTTGGCGGGACCGGCCCTTCTACTGGCGAGGGTCCCCCACTTCCGTCCGCATCCCTCTTTGTTTTTGGCGGGACCGGCCCTTCTACTGGCGACGGTCTCCCGCATCCGTCAGCCTCCCTCTTTGCTTTTGGCGGGACCGCCCTTCTACTGGCGAAGGTCTCCCGCTTCCGTCCGCATCCCTCTTTGTTTTTGGCGGGACCGGCCCTTCTGCTGTTGACGGTCCCCCGCAACCGTCAGCATCCCTCTTTGCTTTTGGCAGGACCGGCCCTTCTACTTGCGATGGTCTCCCGCTTCCGTCCGCATCCCTCTTTGTTTTTGGCGGGACCGGCCCTTCTGCTGTTGACGGTCCCCCGCTTCCGTCCGCATCCCTCTTTGTTTTTGACGGGACCGGGCCTTCTACTGGCGACGGTCTCCCGCTTCTGTCCGCATCCCTCCTTGTTTTTGGCGGGACCGGCCCTTCTACTGGCAACGGTCTCCCGCTTCCGTCCGCATCCCTCTTTGTTTTTGGCGGGACCGGCCCTTCTACTGGTGACGGTCTCCCACTTCCGTCCGCATCCATCTTTGTTTTTGGCGGGACCAGCCCTTCTACTGGCGACGGTCTCCCGCTTCCGTCCGCATCCCTCTTTGTTTTTGGCGGGACAGGCCCTTCTACTGGCGACGGTCTCCCGCTTCCGTCCGCATCCCTCTTTGCTTTTGGCGGGACCGGCCCTTCTACTGGCGACGGTCTCCCGCTTCCGTCCGCATCCCTCTTTGTTTTTGGCGGGACCGGCCCTTCTACTGGCGACGGTCCCCCGCTTCCGTCCGCATCCCTCTTTGTTTTTGGGGGGACCGGCCCTTCTACTGGCGACGGTCTCCCGCATCCGTCAGCATCCCTCTTTGCTTTTCGCGGGACCTGCCCTTCTGCTGGCGGCGGTCCCCCGCTTCCGTCCGCATCCCTGTTTGTTTTTGGCGGGACTGGCCCTTCTACTGGCGACGGTCTCCCGCTTCCGTCTGCATCCCTCTTTGTTTTTGGCGGGACCGGCCCTTCTACTGGCGACGGTCCCCCGCTTCCGTCCGCATCCCCCTTTGTTTTTGGCGGGACCGGCCCATCTACTGGCGACGGTCCCCCGCTTCCGTCCACATATCTCTTTGTTTTTGTCGGGACCGGCCCTTCTACTGGCGACGGTCCCCCGCTTCCGTCCGCATCCCTCTTTGTCTTTGGCGGGAACGGCCCTCCTACTGGCGACGGTCTCCCGCTTCCGTCCGCATCCCTCTTTGTTTTTGGCGGGACCGGCCCTTCTACTGGCGACGGTCTCCCGCTTCCGTCCGCATCCCTCTTTGTTTTTGGCGGGACCGGCCCTTCTACTGGCGACGGTCCCCCGCTTCCGTCCACATCCCTCTTTGTTTTTGGCAGGACCGGCCCTACTACTGGCTACGGTCTCCCACTTCCGTCCGCATCCCTCTTTGTTTTTGGCGGGACCGGCCCTTCTACTGGCGAGGGTCCCCCGCTTCCGTCCGCATCCCTCTTTGTTTTAGGCGGGACCGGCCGTTCTACTGGCGAGGGTCCCAAGCTTCCGTCCACATCCCTCTTTGGTTTTGGCGGAACCGGCCCTTCTGCTGGCGACGGTCCCCCGCTTCCGTCCGCATCCCTCTTTGTTTTTGGCGGGACCGGCCCTTCTACTGGCGACGGTCTCCCACTTCCGTCCGCATCCCTCTTTGTTTTTGGCAGGACCGGCCCTTCTACTGGCGACGGTCCCCCGCTTCCGTCCGCGTATCTCTTTGTTTTTGGCGGGACCGGCCCTCCTACTGGCGACGGTCCCCCGCTTCCGTCCGCATCCCTCTTTGTCTTTGGCGGGACCGGCCCTCCTACTGGCGACGGTCTCCCGCTTCCGTACGCATCCCTCTTTGTTTTTGGCGGGACCGGTCCTTTTACTGGCGACGGTCTCCCGCTTCCGTCCGCATCCCTCTTTGTTTTTGGCGGGACCAGCCCTTCTACTGGTGACGGTCTCCCACTTCCGTCCGCATCCATCTTTGTTTTTGGCGGGACCAGCCCTTCTACTGGCGACGGTCTCCCGCTTCCGTCCGCATCCCTCTTTGTTTTTGGCGGGACAGGCCCTTCTACTGGCGACGGTCTCCCGCTTCCGTCCGCATCCCTCTTTGCTTTTGGCGGGACCGGCCCTTCTACTGGCGACGGTCTCCCGCTTCCGTCCGCATCCCTCTTTGTTTTTGGCGGGACCGGCCCTTCTACTGGCGACGGTCCCCCGCTTCCGTCCGCATCCCTCTTTGTTTTTGGGGGGACCGGCCCTTCTACCGGCGACGGTCTCCCGCATCCGTCAGCATCCCTCTTTGCTTTTCGCGGGACCTGCCCTTCTGCTGGCGGCGGTCCCCCCTTCCGTCCGCATCCCTGTTTGTTTTTGGCGGGACTGGCCCTTCTACTGGCGACGGTCTCCCGCTTCCGTCTGCATCCCTCTTTGTTTTTGGCGGGACCGGCCCTTCTACTGGCGACGGTCCCCCGCTTCCGTCCGCATCCCCCTTTGTTTTTGGCGGGACCGGCCCATCTACTGGCGACGGTCCCCCGCTTCCGTCCACATATCTCTTTGTTTTTGTCGGGACCGGCCCTTCTACTGGCGACGGTCCCCCGCTTCCGTCCGCATCCCTCTTTGTCTTTGGCGGGAACGGCCCTCCTACTGGCGACGGTCTCCCGCTTCCGTCCGCATCCCTCTTTGTTTTTGGCGGGACCGGCCCTTCTACTGGCGACGGTCTCCCGCTTCCGTCCGCATCCCTCTTTGTTTTTGGCGGGACCGGCCCTTCTACTGGCGACGGTCCCCCGCTTCCGTCCACATCCCTCTTTGTTTTTGGCAGGACCGGCCCTACTACTGGCTACGGTCTCCCACTTCCGTCCGCATCCCTCTTTGTTTTTGGCGGGACCGGCCCTTCTACTGGCGAGGGTCCCCCGCTTCCGTCCGCATCCCTCTTTGTTTTAGGCGGGACCGGCCGTTCTACTGGCGAGGGTCCCAAGCTTCCGTCCACATCCCTCTTTGGTTTTGGCGGAACCGGCCCTTCTGCTGGCGACGGTCCCCCGCTTCCGTCCGCATCCCTCTTTGTTTTTGGCGGGACCGGCCCTTCTACTGGCGACGGTCTCCCACTTCCGTCCGCATCCCTCTTTGTTTTTGGCAGGACCGGCCCTTCTACTGGCGACGGTCCCCCGCTTCCGTCCGCGTATCTCTTTGTTTTTGGCGGGACCGGCCCTCCTACTGGCGACGGTCCCCCGCTTCCGTCCGCATCCCTCTTTGTCTTTGGCGGGACCGGCCCTCCTACTGGCGACGGTCTCCCGCTTCCGTACGCATCCCTCTTTGTTTTTGGCGGGACCGGTCCTTTTACTGGCGACGGTCTCCCGCTTCCGTCCGCATCCCTCTTTGTTTTTGGCGGGACCGGCCCTTCTACTGGTGACGGTCTCCCGCTTCCGTCCGCATCCCTCTTTGTTTTTGGCAGGACCGGCCCTTCTACTGGCGAGGGTCCCCCACTTCCGTCCGCATCCCTCTTTGTTTTTGGCGGGACCGGCCCTTCTACTGGCGAGGGTCCCCCACTTCCGTCCGCATCCCTCTTTGTTTTTGGCAGGACCGGCCCTTCTACTGGCGACGGTCTCCCGCATCCGTCAGCCTCCCTCTTTGCTTTTGGCGGGACCGGCCCTTCTACTGGCGAAGGTCTCCCGCTTCCGTCCGCATCCCTCTTTGTTTTTGGCGGGATCGGCCCTTCTGCTGGCGACGGTCCCCCGCTTCCATACGCATCCCTCTTTGTTTTTGGCGGGACCGGCCCTTCTGCTGTTGATGGTCCCCCGCTTCCGTCCGCATCCCTCTTTGTTTTTGGCGGGACCGGCCCTTCTACTGGTGACGGTCTCCCACTTCCGACCGCATCCCTCTTTGTTTTTGGCGGGACCGGCCCTTCTACTGGCGACGGTCTCCCGCATCCGTCCGTATCCCTCTTTGTTTTTGGCGGGACCGGCCCTTCTACTGGTGACGGTCTCCCGCTTCCGTCCGCATCCCTCTTTGTTTTTGGCGGGACCGGCCCTTCTACTGGCGACGGTCCCCCGCTTCCGTCCGCATCCATCTTTGTTTTTGGCGGGACCGGCCCTTCTACTGGTGACGGTCTCCCGCTTCCGTCCGCATCCCTCTTTGTTTTTGGCGGGACCGGCCCTTCTACTGGCGACGGTCTCCCGCTTCCGTCCGCATCCCTCTTTGTTTTTGGCGGGACCGGCCCTTCTACTGGCGACGGTCCCCCGCTTCCGTCCGCATCCATCTTTGTTTTTGGCGGGACCGGCCCTTCTACTGGTGACGGTCTCCCGCTTCAGTCCGCATCCCTCTTTGTTTTTGGCGGGACCGGCCCTTCTACTGGTGACGGTCTCCCGCTTCCGTCCGCATCCCTCTTTGTTTTTGGCGGGACCGGCCCTTCTACTGGCGACGGTCCCCCGCTTCCGTCCGCATCCATCTTTGTTTTTGGCGGGACCGGCCCTTCTACTGGCGACGGTCCCCCGCTTCCGTCCGCATCCATCTTTGTTTTTGGCGGGACCGGCCCTTCTACTGGCGACAGTCTCCCGCTTTTGTCCGCATCCCTCTTTGCTTTTGGCGGGACCGGCCCTTCTACTGGCGACGGTCCCCTGCTTCCGTCCGCATCCCTCTTTGTTTTTGGCGGGACCGGCCCTTCTACTGGCGACGGTCTCCCGCATCCGTCAGCCTCCCTCTTTGCTTTTGGCGGGACCGGCCCTTCTACTGGCGAAGGTCTCCCGCTTCCGTCCGCATCCCTCTTTGTTTTTGGCGGGATCGGCCCTTCTGCTGGCGACGGTCCCCCGCTTCCATACGCATCCCTCTTTGTTTTTGGCGGGACCGGCCCTTCTGCTGTTGACGGTCCCCCGCTTCCGTCCGCATCCCTCTTTGTTTTTGGCGGGACCGGCCCTTCTACTGGCGACGGTCCCCCGCTTCCGTCCGCATCCCTCTTTGTTTTTGGCGGGACCGGCCCTTCTATTGGCGAGGGTCCCCCGCTTCCGTCCGCATCCCTCTTTGTTTTTGGCGGGACCGGCCCTTCTACTGGCGACGGTCTCCCGCATCCGTCAGCATCCCTCTTTGCTTTTGGCAGGACCGGCCCTTCTACTTGCGATGGTCTCCCGCTTCCGTCCGCATCCCTCTTTGTTTTTGGCGGGACCGGCCCTTCTACTGGTGACGGTCTCCCGCTTCCGTCCGCATCCCTCTTTGTTTTTGGCAGGACCGGCCCTTCTACTGGTGACGGTCTCCCACTTCCGACCGCATCCCTCTTTGTTTTTGGCGGGACCGGCCCTTCTACTGGCGACGGTCTCCCGCATCCGTCCGTATCCCTCTTTGTTTTTGGCGGGACCGGCCCTTCTACTGGCGACGGTCTCCCGCTTCAGTCCGCATCCCTCTTTGTTTTTGGCGGGACCGGCCCTTCTACTGGTGACGGTCTCCCGCTTCCGTCCGCATCCCTCTTTGTTTTTGGCGGGACCGGCCCTTCTACTGGCGACGGTCCCCCGCTTCCGTCCGCATCCATCTTTGTTTTTGGCGGGACCGGCCCTTCTACTGGCGACGGTCTCCCGCTTTTGTCCGCATCCCTCTTTGCTTTTGGCGGGACCGGCCCTTCTACTGGCGAGGGTCCCCCACTTCCGTCCGCATCCCTCTTTGTTTTTGGCGGGACCGGCCCTTCTACTGGCGAGGGTCCCCCACTTCCGTCCGCATCCCTCTTTGTTTTTGGCAGGACCGGCCCTTCTACTGGCGACGGTCTCCCGCATCCGTCAGCCTCCCTCTTTGCTTTTGGCGGGACCGGCCCTTCTACTGGCGAAGGTCTCCCGCTTCCGTCCGCATCCCTCTTTGTTTTTGGCGGGATCGGCCCTTCTGCTGGCGACGGTCCCCCGCTTCCATACGCATCCCTCTTTGTTTTTGGCGGGACCGGCCCTTCTGCTGTTGATGGTCCCCCGCTTCCGTCCGCATCCCTCTTTGTTTTTGGCGGGACCGGCCCTTCTACTGGTGACGGTCTCCCACTTCCGACCGCATCCCTCTTTGTTTTTGGCGGGACCGGCCCTTCTACTGGCGACGGTCTCCCGCATCCGTCCGTATCCCTCTTTGTTTTTGGCGGGACCGGCCCTTCTACTGGCGACGGTCTCCCGCTTCAGTCCGCATCCCTCTTTGTTTTTGGCGGGACCGGCCCTTCTACTGGTGACGGTCTCCCGCTTCCGTCCGCATCCCTCTTTGTTTTTGGCGGGACCGGCCCTTCTACTGGCGACGGTCCCCCGCTTCCGTCCGCATCCATCTTTGTTTTTGGCGGGACCGGCCCTTCTACTGGCGACGGTCCCCCGCTTCCGTCCGCATCCATCTTTGTTTTTGGCGGGACCGGCCCTTCTACTGGCGACAGTCTCCCGCTTTTGTCCGCATCCCTCTTTGCTTTTGGCGGGACCGGCCCTTCTACTGGCGACGGTCCCCTGTTCCGTCCGCATCCCTCTTTGTTTTTGGCGGGACCGGCCCTTCTACTGGCGACGGTCTCCCGCATCCGTCAGCCTCCCTCTTTGCTTTTGGCGGGACCGGCCCTTCTACTGGCGAAGGTCTCCCGCTTCCGTCCGCATCCCTCTTTGTTTTTGGCGGGATCGGCCCTTCTGCTGGCGACGGTCCCCCGCTTCCATACGCATCCCTCTTTGTTTTTGGCGGGACCGGCCCTTCTGCTGTTGACGGTCCCCCGCTTCCGTCCGCATCCCTCTTTGTTTTTGGCGGGACCGGCCCTTCTACTGGCGACGGTCCCCCGCTTCCGTCCGCATCCCTCTTTGTTTTTGGCGGGACCGGCCCTTCTATTGGCGAGGGTCCCCCGCTTCCGTCCGCATCCCTCTCTGTTTTTGGCGGGACCGGCCCTTCTACTGGCGACGGTCTCCCGCATCCGTCAGCATCCCTCTTTGCTTTTGGCAGGACCGGCCCTTCTACTTGCGATGGTCTCCCGCTTCCGTCCGCATCCCTCTTTGTTTTTGGCGGGACCGGCCCTTCTACTGGTGACGGTCTCCCGCTTCCGTCCGCATCCCTCTTTGTTTTTGGCAGGACCGGCCCTTCTACTGGTGACGGTCTCCCACTTCCGACCGCATCCCTCTTTGTTTTTGGCGGGACCGGCCCTTCTACTGGCGACGGTCTCCCGCATCCGTCCGTATCCCTCTTTGTTTTTGGCGGGACCGGCCCTTCTACTGGCGACGGTCTCCCGCTTCAGTCCGCATCCCTCTTTGTTTTTGGCGGGACCGGCCCTTCTACTGGTGACGGTCTCCCGCTTCCGTCCGCATCCCTCTTTGTTTTTGGCGGGACCGGCCCTTCTACTGGCGACGGTCCCCCGCTTCCGTCCGCATCCATCTTTGTTTTTGGCGGGACCGGCCCTTCTACTGGCGACGGTCTCCCGCTTTTGTCCGCATCCCTCTTTGCTTTTGGCGGGACCGGCCCTTCTACTGGCGACGGTCCCCTGCTTCCGTCCACATCCCTCTTTGTTTTTGGCGGGACCGGCCCTTCTACTGGCGAGGGTCCCCCACTTCCGTCCGCATCCCTCTTTGTTTTTGGCGGGACCGGCCCTTCTACTGGCGACGGTCTCCCGCATCCGTCAGCCTCCCTCTTTGCTTTTGGCGGGACCGGCCCTTCTACTGGCGAAGGTCTCCCGCTTCCGTCCGCATCCCTCTTTGTTTTTGGCGGGACCGGCCCTTCTGCTGTTGACGGTCCCCCGCAACCGTCAGCATCCCTCTTTGCTTTTGGCAGGACCGGCCCTTCTACTTGCGATGGTCTCCCGCTTCCGTCCGCATCCCTCTTTGTTTTTGGCGGGACCGGCCCTTCTGCTGTTGACGGTCCCCCGCTTCCGTCCGCATCCCTCTTTGTTTTTGACGGGACCGGGCCTTCTACTGGCGACGGTCTCCCGCTTCTGTCCGCATCCCTCCTTGTTTTTGGCGGGACCGGCCCTTCTACTGGCAACGGTCTCCCGCTTCCGTCCGCATCCCTCTTTGTTTTTGGCGGGACCGGCCCTTCTACTGGTGACGGTCTCCCGCTTCCGTCCGCATCCATCTTTGTTTTTGGCGGGACCAGCCCTTCTACTGGCGACGGTCTCCCGCTTCCGTCCGCATCCCTCTTTGTTTTTGGCGGGACAGGCCCTTCTACTGGCGACGGTCTCCCGCTTCCGTCCGCATCCCTCTTTGCTTTTGGCGGGACCGGCCCTTCTACTGGCGACGGTCTCCCGCTTCCGTCCGCATCCCTCTTTGTTTTTGGCGGGACCGGCCCTTCTACTGGCGACGGTCCCCCGCTTCCGTCCGCATCCCTCTTTGTTTTTGGGGGGACCGGCCCTTCTACTGGCGACGGTCTCCCGCATCCGTCAGCATCCCTCTTTGCTTTTCGCGGGACCGGCCCTTCTGCTGGCGGCGGTCTCCCGCTTCCGTCCGCATCCCCCTTTGTTTTTGTCGGGACCGGCCCTTCTACTGGCGACGGTCCCCCGCTTCCGTCCGCATCCCTCTTTGTCTTTGGCGGGAACGGCCCTCCTACTGGCGACGGTCTCCCGCTTCCGTCCGCATCCCTCTTTGTTTTTGGCGGGACCGGCCCTTCTACTGGCGACGGTCTCCCGCTTCCGTCCGCATCCCTCTTTGTTTTTGGCGGGACCGGCCCTTCTACTGGCGACGGTCCCCCGCTTCCGTCCACATCCCTCTTTGTTTTTGGCAGGACCGGCCCTACTACTGGCTACGGTCTCCCACTTCCGTCCGCATCCCTCTTTGTTTTTGGCGGGACCGGCCCTTCTACTGGCGAGGGTCCCCTGCTTCCGTCCGCATCCCTCTTTGTTTTAGGCGGGACCGGCCGTTCTACTGGCGAGGGTCCCAAGCTTCCGTCCACATCCCTCTTTGGTTTTGGCGGAACCGGCCCTTCTGCTGGCGACGGTCCCCCGCTTCCGTCCGCATCCCTCTTTGTTTTTGGCGGGACCGGCCCTTCTACTGGCGACGGTCTCCCACTTCCGTCCGCATCCCTCTTTGTTTTTGGCGGGACCGGCCCTTCTACTGGCGACGGTCCCCCGCTTCCGTCCGCGTATCTCTTTGTTTTTGGCGGGACCGGCCCTCCTACTGGCGACGGTCCCCCGCTTCCGTCCGCATTCCTCTTTGTCTTTGGCGGGACCGGCCCTCCTACTGGCGACGGTCTCCCGCTTCCGTACGCATCCCTCTTTGTTTTTGGCGGGACCGGTCCTTTTACTGGCGACGGTCTCCCGCTTCCGTCCGCATCCCTCTTTGTTTTTGGCGGGACCGGCCCTTCTACTGGTGACGGTCTCCCGCTTCCTTCCGCATCCCTCTTTGTTTTTGGCAGGACCGGCCCTTCTACTGGCGAGGGTCCCCCACTTCCGTCCGCATCCCTCTTTGTTTTTGGCGGGACCGGCCCTTCTACTGGCGAGGGTCCCCCACTTCCGTCCGCATCCCTCTTTGTTTTTGGCAGGACCGGCCCTTCTACTGGCGACGGTCTCCCGCATCCGTCAGCCTCCCTCTTTGCTTTTGGCGGGACCGGCCCTTCTACTGGCGAAGGTCTCCCGCTTCCGTCCGCATCCCTCTTTGTTTTTGGCGGGATCGGCCCTTCTGCTGGCGACGGTCCCCCGCTTCCATACGCATCCCTCTTTGTTTTTGGCGGGACCGGCCCTTCTGCTGTTGATGGTCCCCCGCTTCCGTCCGCATCCCTCTTTGTTTTTGGCGGGACCGGCCCTTCTACTGGCGACGGTCCCCCGCTTCCGTCCGCATCCCTCTTTGTTTTTGGCGGGACCGGCCCTTCTATTGGCGAGGGTCCCCCGCTTCCGTCCGCATCCCTCTTTGTTTTTGGCGGGACCGGCCCTTCTACTGGCGACGGTCTCCCGCATCCGTCAGCATCCCTCTTTGCTTTTGGCAGGACCGGCCCTTCTACTTGCGATGGTCTCCCGCTTCCGTCCGCATCCCTCTTTGTTTTTGGCGGGACCGGCCCTTCTGCTGTTGACGGTCCCCCGCTTCCGTCCGCATCCCTCTTTGTTTTTGACGGGACCGGGCCTTCTACTGGCGACGGTCTCCCGCTTCTGTCCGCATCCCTCCTTGTTTTTGGCGGGACCGGCCCTTCTACTGGCAACGGTCTCCCGCTTCCGTCCGCATCCCTCTTTGTTTTTGGCGGGACCGGCCCTTCTACTGGTGACGGTCTCCCGCTTCCGTCCGCATCCCTCTTTGTTTTTGGCGGGACTGGCCCTTCTACTGGCGACGGTCTCCCGCATCCGTCCGTATCCCTCTTTGTTTTTGGCGGGACCGGCCCTTCTACTGGCGACGGTCTCCCGCTTCCGTCCGCATCCCTCTTTGTTTTTGGCGGGACCGGCCCTTCTACTGGCGACGGTCCCCCGCTTCCGTCCGCATCCATCTTTGTTTTTGGCGGGACCAGCCCTTCTACTGGCGACGGTCTCCCGCTTCCGTCCGCATCCCTCTTTGTTTTTGGCGGGACAGGCCCTTCTACTGGCGACGGTCTCCCGCTTCCGTCCGCATCCCTCTTTGCTTTTGGCGGGACCGGCCCTTCTACTGGCGACGGTCTCCCGCTTCCGTCCGCATCCCTCTTTGTTTTTGGCGGGACCGGCCCTTCTACTGGCGACGGTCTCCCGCATCCGTCAGCATCCCTCTTTGCTTTTCGCGGGACCGGCCCTTCTGCTGGCGGCGGTCCCCCGCTTCCGTCCGCATCCCTCTTTGTTTTTGGCGGGACCGGCCCTTCTACTGGCGACGGTCTCCCGCTTCCGTCCGCATCCCTCTTTGTTTTTGGCGGGATCGGCCCTTCTACTGGCGACGGTCTCCCGCTTCCGTCCGCATCCCTCTTTGTTTTTGGCGGGACCGGCCCTTCTACTGGCGACGGTCCCCCGCTTCCGTCCGCATCCCCCTTTGTTTTTGGCGGGACCGGCCCATCTACTGGCGACGGTCCCCCGCTTCCGTCCACATATCTCTTTGTTTTTGTCGGGACCGGCCCTTCTACTGGCGACGGTCCCCCGCTTCCGTCCGCATCCCTTTTTGTCTTTGGCGGGAACGGCCCTCCTACTGGCGACGGTCTACCGCTTCCGTCCGCATCCCTCTTTGTTTTTGGCGGGACTGGTCCTTTTACTGGTGACGGTCTCCCGCTTCCGTCCACATCTCTCTTTGTTTTTGGCGGGACCGGCCCTTCTACTGGCGACGGTCTCCTGCTTCCGTCCGCATCCCTCTTTGTTTTTGGCGGGACCGGCCCTTCTACTGGTGACGGTCCCCCGCTTCCGTCCGCATCCCTCTTTGTTTTTGGCGGGACCGGCCCTTCTACTGGTGACGGTCTCCCGCTTCCGTCCGCATCCCTCTTTGTTTTTGGCGGGACCGGCCCTTCTACTGGCGACGGTCTCCCGCTTCCGTCCGCATCCCTCTTTGTTTTTGGCGGGACCGGCCCTTCTACTGGCGACGGTCCCCCGCTTCCGTCCGCATCCCTCTTTGTTTTTGGCGGGACCGGCCCTACTACTGGCTACGGTCTCCCACTTCCGTCCGCATCCCTCTTTGTTTTTGGCGGGACCGGCCCTTCTACTGGCGAGGGTCCCCCGCTTCCGTCCGCATCCCTCTTTGTTTTAGGCGGGACCGGCCGTTCTACTGGCGAGGGTCCCAAGCTTCCGTCCACATCCCTCTTTGGTTTTGGCGGAACCGGCCCTTCTGCTGGCGACGGTCCCCCGCTTCCGTCCGCATCCCTCTTTGTTTTTGGCGGGACCGGCCCTTCTACTGGCGACGGTCTCCCACTTCCGTCCGCATCCCTCTTTGTTTTTGGCGGGACCGGCCCTTCTACTGGCGACGGTCCCCCGCTTCCGTCCGCGTATCTCTTTGTTTTTGGCGGGACCGGCCCTCCTACTGGCGACGGTCCCGTGCTTCCGTCCGCATCCCTCTTTGTCTTTGGCGGGACCGGCCCTCCTACTGGCGACGGTCTCCCGCTTCCGTACGCATCCCTCTTTGTTTTTGGCGGGACCGGTCCTTTTACTGGCGACGGTCTCCCGCTTCCGTCCGCATCCCTCTTTGTTTTTGGCGGGACCGGCCCTTCTACTGGTGACGGTCTCCCGCTTCCGTCCGCATCCCTCTTTGTTTTTGGCGGGACCGGCCCTTCTACTGGCGACGGTCCCCCGCTTCCGTCCGCAACCATCTTTGTTTTTGGCGGGACCGGCACTTCTACTGGCGACGGTCCCCCGCTTCCGTCCGCATCCTTCTTTGTTTTTGGCGGGACCGGCCCTTCCACTGGCGACGGTCTCCCGCTTCCGTCCGCATCCCTCTTTGTTTTTGGCGGGACCGGCCCTTCTACTGGCACCGGTCTCCCGCATCCGTCCGTATCCCTCTTTGTTTTTGGCGGGACCGGCCCTTCTACTGGCGACGGTCCCCCGCTTCCGTCCGCATCCCTCTTTGTTTTTGGCGGAACCGGCCCTTTTACTGGCGACGGTCTCCCGCTTACGTCCACATCCCTCTTTGGTTTTGGCGAACCGGCCCTTCTACTGGCGACGGTCCCCCGCTTCCGTCCACATCCCTCTTTGTTTTTGGCGGGACCGGCCCTACTACTGGCTACGGTCTCCCGCTTCCGTCCGCATCCCTCTTTGTTTTTGGCGGGACCGGCCAATCTACTGGCGACGGTCCCCCGCTTCCGTCCGCATCCCTCTTTGTTTTAGGCGGGACCGGCCGTTCTACTGGCGAGGGTCCCAAGCTTCCGTCCGCATCCCTCTTTGGTTTTGGCGGAACCGGCCCTTCTGCTGGCGACGGTCCCCCGCTTCCGTCCGCATCCCTCTTTGTTTTTGGCGGGACTGGCCCTTCTACTGGCGACGGTCTCCCACTTCCGTCCGCATCCGTCTTTGTTTTTGGCGGGACCGGCCCTTCTACTGGCGACGGTCCCCCGCTTCCGTCCGCATATCTCTTTGTTTTTGGCGGGACCGGCCCTCCTACTGGCGACGGTCCCCCGCTTCCGTCCGCATCCCTCTTTGTCTTTGGCGGGACCGGCCCTCCTACTGGCAACGGTCTCCCGCTTCCGTCCGCATCCCTCTTTGTTTTTGGCGGGACCGGTCCTTTTACTGGCGACGGTCTCCCGCTTCCGTCCGCATCCCTCTTTGTTTTTGGCGGGACCGGCCCTTCTACTGGTGACGGTCCCCCGCTTCCGTCCGCATCCCTCTTTGTTTTTGGCGGGACCCGCCCTTCTACTGGTGACGGTCTCCCGCTTCCGTCCGCATCCCTCTTTGTTTTTGGCGGGACCGGCCCTTCTACTGGCGACGGTCCCCCGCTTCCGTCCGCATCCATCTTTGTTTTTGGAGGGATCGGCACTTCTACTGGCGACGGTCCCCCGCTTCCGTCCGCATCCTTCTTTGTTTTTGGCGGGATCGGACCTTCCACTGGCGACATCGGCCCTTCCACTGGCGACGGTCTCCCGCTTCCGTCCACATCCCTCTTTGTTTTTGGCGGGACCGGCCCTTCTACTGGCACCGGTCTCCCGCATCCGTCCGTATCCCTCTTTGTTTTTGGCGGGACCGGCCCTTCTACTGGCGACGGTCCCCCGCTTCCGTCCGCATCCCTCTTTGTTTTTGGCGGGACCGGCCCTTCTACTGGCGACGGTCTCCCGCTTCCGTCCGCATCCCTCTTTGTTTTGGGCGGGACCGGCCCTTCTACTGGCGACGGTCTCCCGCATCCGTCCGTATCCCTCTTTGTTTTTGGCGTGACCGGCCCTTCTACTGGCGACGGTCTCCCGCTTCCGTCCGCATCCCTCTTTGTTTTTGGCGGGACCGGCCCTTCTACTGGCGACGGTCTCCGGCTTCCGTCCGCATCCCTCTTTGTTTTTGACGGGACCGCCCCTACTACTGGCTACGGTCCCACGCTTCCGTCCGCATCCCTCTTTGTTTTTGGTGGGACCGGCCCTTCTACTGGCGACGGTCTCCCGCTTCCGTCCGCATCCCTCTTTGTTTTTGGCGGGATCGGCCCTTCTACTGGCGACAGTCTCCCGCTTTCGTCCGCATCCCTCTTTGTTTTTGGCTGGACCGCCCCTTCTACTGGCGACGGTCTCCCGCTTCCGTCCGCATCCCTCTTCGGTTTTGGCGGAACCGGCCCTTCTACTGGCGACGGTCTCCAGCTTCTGTCCGCATCCCTCTTTGTTTTTGGCGGGATCGGCCCTTCTGCTGGCGACAGTCCCCCGCCTCCGTCTGCATCCCTCTTTGTCTCGGGCGGGACCGGCCCTTCTGCTGGCGACGGTCCCCCGCTTCCGTCCGCATCGCTCTTTGTGTCGGGCGGGACCGGCCCTTCTGCTGACGACGGTCCCCCGCTTCCGTCCGCATCGCTCTTTGTGTCGGGCGGGACCGGCCCTTCTACTGGCGACCGTCTCCCGCTTCCGTCCGCATCCCTCTTTGTTTTTGGCGGGACAGGCCCTTCTACTGGAGACGGTCTCCCGCTTCCGTCCGCATCCCTCTTTGTTTTTGGCGGAACCGTCCCTTCTACTGGCGACGGTCCCCCGCTTCCGTCCGCATCCCTCTTTGTTTTTGGCGGGACCGGCCCTTCTACTGGTGACGGTCTCCCGCTTCTGTCCGCATCCCTCTTTGTTTTGGGCGGGACCGGCCCTTCTACTGGCGACCGTCTCCCGCTTCCGTCCGCATCCCTCTTTGTTTTTGGCGGGACAGGCCCTTCTACTGGAGACGGTCTCCCGCTTCCGTCTGAATCCCTCTTTGTTTTTGGCGGGACCGGCCCTTCTACTGGCGACCGTCTCCCGCTTCCGTCCGCATCCCTCTTTGTTTTTGGCGGGACAGGCCCTTCTACTGGAGACGGTCTCCTGCTTCCGTCTGAATCCCTCTTTGTTTTTGGCGGGACCGGCCCTAGTACTGGCTACGGTCTCCCGCTACTGTCCGCATCCCTCTTTGTTTTTGGCGGGACTGGCCCTTCTACTGGCGACGGTCTCCCACTTCCGTCCGCATCCGTCTTTGTTTTTGGCGGGACTGGCCCTTCTACTGGCGACGGTCCCCCGCTTCCGTCCGCATATCTCTTTGTTTTTGGCGGGACCGGCCCTCCTACTGGCGACGGTCCCCCGCTTCCGTCCGCATCCCTCTTTCTCTTTGGCGGGACCGGCCCTCCTACTGGCAACGGTCTCCCGCTTCCGTCCGCATCCATCTTTGTTTTTGGCGGGATCGGACCTTCCACTGGCGACATCGGCCCTTCCACTGGCGACGGTCTCCCGCTTCCGTCCACATCCCTCTTTGTTTTTGGCGGGACCGGCCCTTCTACTGGCACCGGTCTCCCGCATCCGTCCGTATCCCTCTTTGTTTTTGGCGGGACCGGCCCTTCTACTGGCGACGGTCCCCCGCTTCCGTCCGCATCCCTCTTTGTTTTTGGCGGGACCGGCCCTTCTACTGGCGACGGTCTCCCGCTTCCGTCCGCATCCCTCTTTGTTTTGGGCGGGACCGGCCCTTCTACTGGCGACGGTCTCCCGCATCCGTCCGTATCCCTCTTTGTTTTTGGCGTGACCGGCCCTTCTACTGGCGACGGTCTCCCGCTTCCGTCCGCATCCCTCTTTGTTTTTGACGGGACCGGCCCTACTACTGGCTACGGTCCCACGCTTCCGTCCGCATCCCTCTTTGTTTTTGGTGGGACCGGCCCTTCTACTGGCGACGGTCTCCCGCTTCCGTCCGCATCCCTCTTTGTTTTTGACGGGACCGGCCCTACTACTGGCTACGGTCCCACGCTTCCGTCCGCATCCCTCTTTGTTTTTGGTGGGACCGGCCCTTCTACTGGCGACGGTCTCCCGCTTCCGTCCGCATCCCTCTTTGTTTTTGGCGGGATCGGCCCTTCTACTGGCGACAGTCTCCCGCTTTCGTCCGCATCCCTCTTTGTTTTTGGCTGGACCGCCCCTTCTACTGGCGACGGTCTCCCGCTTCCGTCCGCATCCCTCTTCGGTTTTGGCGGAACCGGCCCTTCTACTGGCGACGGTCTCCAGCTTCTGTCCGCATCCCTCTTTGTTTTTGGCGGGATCGGCCCTTCTGCTGGCGACAGTCCCCCGCCTCCGTCTGCATCCCTCTTTGTCTCGGGCGGGACCGGCCCTTCTGCTGGCGACGGTCCCCCGCTTCCGTCCGCATCGCTCTTTGTGTCGGGCGGGACCGGCCCTTCTGCTGACGACGGTCCCCCGCTTCCGTCCGCATCGCTCTTTGTGTCGGGCGGGACCGGCCCTTCTACTGGCGACCGTCTCCCGCTTCCGTCCGCATCCCTCTTTGTTTTTGGCGGGACAGGCCCTTCTACTGGAGACGGTCTCCCGCTTCCGTCCGCATCCCTCTTTGTTTTTGGCGGAACCGTCCCTTCTACTGGCGACGGTCCCCCGCTTCCGTCCGCATCCCTCTTTGTTTTTGGCGGGACCGGCCCTTCTACTGGTGACGGTCTCCCGCTTCTGTCCGCATCCCTCTTTGTTTTGGGCGGGACCGGCCCTTCTACTGGCGACCGTCTCCCGCTTCCGTCCGCATCCCTCTTTGTTTTTGGCGGGACAGGCCCTTCTACTGGAGACGGTCTCCCGCTTCCGTCTGAATCCCTCTTTGTTTTTGGCGGGACCGGCCCTTCTACTGGCGACCGTCTCCCGCTTCCGTCCGCATCCCTCTTTGTTTTTGGCGGGACAGGCCCTTCTACTGGAGATGGTCTCCTGCTTCCGTCTGAATCCCTCTTTGTTTTTGGCGGGACCGGCCCTAGTACTGGCTACGGTCTCCCGCTACTGTCCGCATCCCTCTTTGTTTTTGGCGGGACTGGCCCTTCTACTGGCGACGGTCTCCCACTTCCGTCCGCATCCGTCTTTGTTTTTGGCGGGACCGGCCCTTCTACTGGCGACGGTCCCCCGCTTCCGTCCGCATATCTCTTTGTTTTTGGCGGGACCGGCCCTCCTACTGGCGACGGTCCCCCGCTTCCGTCCGCATCCCTCTTTCTCTTTGGCGGGACCGGCCCTCCTACTGGCAACGGTCTCCCGCTTCCGTCCGCATCCATCTTTGTTTTTGGCGGGATCGGACCTTCCACTGGCGACATCGGCCCTTCCACTGGCGACGGTCTCCCGCTTCCGTCCACATCCCTCTTTGTTTTTGGCGGGACCGGCCCTTCTACTGGCACCGGTCTCCCGCATCCGTCCGTATCCCTCTTTGTTTTTGGCGGGACCGGCCCTTCTACTGGCGACGGTCCCCCGCTTCCGTCCGCATCCCTCTTTGTTTTTGGCGGGACCGGCCCTTCTACTGGCGACGGTCCCCCGCTTCCGTCCGCATCCCTCTTTGTTTTTGGCGGGACCGGCCCTTCTACTGGCGACGGTCCCCCGCTTCCGTCCGCATCCCTCTTTGTTTTTGGCGGGACCGGCCCTTCTATTGGCGAGGGTCCCCCGCTTCCGTCCGCATCCCTCTCTGTTTTTGGCGGGACCGGCCCTTCTACTGGCGACGGTCTCCCGCATCCGTCAGCATCCCTCTTTGCTTTTGGCAGGACCGGCCCTTCTACTTGCGATGGTCTCCCGCTTCCGTCCGCATCCCTCTTTGTTTTTGGCGGGACCGGCCCTTCTACTGGTGACGGTCTCCCGCTTCCGTCCGCATCCCTCTTTGTTTTTGGCAGGACCGGCCCTTCTACTGGTGACGGTCTCCCACTTCCGACCGCATCCCTCTTTGTTTTTGGCGGGACCGGCCCTTCTACTGGCGACGGTCTCCCGCATCCGTCCGTATCCCTCTTTGTTTTTGGCGGGACCGGCCCTTCTACTGGCGACGGTCTCCCGCTTCAGTCCGCATCCCTCTTTGTTTTTGGCGGGACCGGCCCTTCTACTGGTGACGGTCTCCCGCTTCCGTCCGCATCCCTCTTTGTTTTTGGCGGGACCGGCCCTTCTACTGGCGACGGTCCCCCGCTTCCGTCCGCATCCATCTTTGTTTTTGGCGGGACCGGCCCTTCTACTGGCGACGGTCTCCCGCTTTTGTCCGCATCCCTCTTTGCTTTTGGCGGGACCGGCCCTTCTACTGGCGACGGTCCCCTGCTTCCGTCCACATCCCTCTTTGTTTTTGGCGGGACCGGCCCTTCTACTGGCGAGGGTCCCCCACTTCCGTCCGCATCCCTCTTTGTTTTTGGCGGGACCGGCCCTTCTACTGGCGACGGTCTCCCGCATCCGTCAGCCTCCCTCTTTGCTTTTGGCGGGACCGGCCCTTCTACTGGCGAAGGTCTCCCGCTTCCGTCCGCATCCCTCTTTGTTTTTGGCGGGACCGGCCCTTCTGCTGTTGACGGTCCCCCGCAACCGTCAGCATCCCTCTTTGCTTTTGGCAGGACCGGCCCTTCTACTTGCGATGGTCTCCCGCTTCCGTCCGCATCCCTCTTTGTTTTTGGCGGGACCGGCCCTTCTGCTGTTGACGGTCCCCCGCTTCCGTCCGCATCCCTCTTTGTTTTTGACGGGACCGGGCCTTCTACTGGCGACGGTCTCCCGCTTCTGTCCGCATCCCTCCTTGTTTTTGGCGGGACCGGCCCTTCTACTGGCAACGGTCTCCCGCTTCCGTCCGCATCCCTCTTTGTTTTTGGCGGGACCGGCCCTTCTACTGGTGACGGTCTCCCGCTTCCGTCCGCATCCATCTTTGTTTTTGGCGGGACCAGCCCTTCTACTGGCGACGGTCTCCCGCTTCCGTCCGCATCCCTCTTTGTTTTTGGCGGGACAGGCCCTTCTACTGGCGACGGTCTCCCGCTTCCGTCCGCATCCCTCTTTGCTTTTGGCGGGACCGGCCCTTCTACTGGCGACGGTCTCCCGCTTCCGTCCGCATCCCTCTTTGTTTTTGGCGGGACCGGCCCTTCTACTGGCGACGGTCCCCCGCTTCCGTCCGCATCCCTCTTTGTTTTTGGGGGGACCGGCCCTTCTACTGGCGACGGTCTCCCGCATCCGTCAGCATCCCTCTTTGCTTTTCGCGGGACCGGCCCTTCTGCTGGCGGCGGTCTCCCGCTTCCGTCCGCATCCCCCTTTGTTTTTGTCGGGACCGGCCCTTCTACTGGCGACGGTCCCCCGCTTCCGTCCGCATCCCTCTTTGTCTTTGGCGGGAACGGCCCTCCTACTGGCGACGGTCTCCCGCTTCCGTCCGCATCCCTCTTTGTTTTTGGCGGGACCGGCCCTTCTACTGGCGACGGTCTCCCGCTTCCGTCCGCATCCCTCTTTGTTTTTGGCGGGACCGGCCCTTCTACTGGCGACGGTCCCCCGCTTCCGTCCACATCCCTCTTTGTTTTTGGCAGGACCGGCCCTACTACTGGCTACGGTCTCCCACTTCCGTCCGCATCCCTCTTTGTTTTTGGCGGGACCGGCCCTTCTACTGGCGAGGGTCCCCCGCTTCCGTCCGCATCCCTCTTTGTTTTAGGCGGGACCGGCCGTTCTACTGGCGAGGGTCCCAAGCTTCCGTCCACATCCCTCTTTGGTTTTGGCGGAACCGGCCCTTCTGCTGGCGACGGTCCCCCGCTTCCGTCCGCATCCCTCTTTGTTTTTGGCGGGACCGGCCCTTCTACTGGCGACGGTCTCCCACTTCCGTCCGCATCCCTCTTTGTTTTTGGCGGGACCGGCCCTTCTACTGGCGACGGTCCCCCGCTTCCGTCCGCGTATCTCTTTGTTTTTGGCGGGACCGGCCCTCCTACTGGCGACGGTCCCCCGCTTCCGTCCGCATTCCTCTTTGTCTTTGGCGGGACCGGCCCTCCTACTGGCGACGGTCTCCCGCTTCCGTACGCATCCCTCTTTGTTTTTGGCGGGACCGGTCCTTTTACTTGCGACGGTCTCCCGCTTCCGTCCGCATCCCTCTTTGTTTTTGGCGGGACCGGCCCTTCTACTGGTGACGGTCTCCCGCTTCCTTCCGCATCCCTCTTTGTTTTTGGCAGGACCGGCCCTTCTACTGGCGAGGGTCCCCCACTTCCGTCCGCATCCCTCTTTGTTTTTGGCGGGACCGGCCCTTCTACTGGCGAGGGTCCCCCACTTCCGTCCGCATCCCTCTTTGTTTTTGGCAGGACCGGCCCTTCTACTGGCGACGGTCTCCCGCATCCGTCAGCCTCCCTCTTTGCTTTTGGCGGGACCGGCCCTTCTACTGGCGAAGGTCTCCCGCTTCCGTCCGCATCCCTCTTTGTTTTTGGCGGGATCGGCCCTTCTGCTGGCGACGGTCCCCCGCTTCCATACGCATCCCTCTTTGTTTTTGGCGGGACCGGCCCTTCTGCTGTTGATGGTCCCCCGCTTCCGTCCGCATCCCTCTTTGTTTTTGGCGGGACCGGCCCTTCTACTGGCGACGGTCCCCCGCTTCCGTCCGCATCCCTCTTTGTTTTTGGCGGGACCGGCCCTTCTATTGGCGAGGGTCCCCCGCTTCCGTCCGCATCCCTCTTTGTTTTTGGCGGGACCGGCCCTTCTACTGGCGACGGTCTCCCGCATCCGTCAGCATCCCTCTTTGCTTTTGGCAGGACCGGCCCTTCTACTTGCGATGGTCTCCCGCTTCCGTCCGCATCCCTCTTTGTTTTTGGCGGGACCGGCCCTTCTGCTGTTGACGGTCCCCCGCTTCCGTCCGCATCCCTCTTTGTTTTTGACGGGACCGGGCCTTCTACTGGCGACGGTCTCCCGCTTCTGTCCGCATCCCTCCTTGTTTTTGGCGGGACCGGCCCTTCTACTGGCAACGGTCTCCCGCTTCCGTCCGCATCCCTCTTTGTTTTTGGCGGGACCGGCCCTTCTACTGGTGACGGTCTCCCGCTTCCGTCCGCATCCCTCTTTGTTTTTGGCGGGACTGGCCCTTCTACTGGCGACGGTCTCCCGCATCCGTCCGTATCCCTCTTTGTTTTTGGCGGGACCGGCCCTTCTACTGGCGACGGTCTCCCGCTTCCGTCCGCATCCCTCTTTGTTTTTGGCGGGACCGGCCCTTCTACTGGCGACGGTCCCCCGCTTCCGTCCGCATCCATCTTTGTTTTTGGCGGGACCAGCCCTTCTACTGGCGACGGTCTCCCGCTTCCGTCCGCATCCCTCTTTGTTTTTGGCGGGACAGGCCCTTCTACTGGCGACGGTCTCCCGCTTCCGTCCGCATCCCTCTTTGCTTTTGGCGGGACCGGCCCTTCTACTGGCGACGGTCTCCCGCTTCCGTCCGCATCCCTCTTTGTTTTTGGCGGGACCGGCCCTTCTACTGGCGACGGTCTCCCGCATCCGTCAGCATCCCTCTTTGCTTTTCGCGGGACCGGCCCTTCTGCTGGCGGCGGTCCCCCGCTTCCGTCCGCATCCCTCTTTGTTTTTGGCGGGACCGGCCCTTCTACTGGCGACGGTCTCCCGCTTCCGTCCGCATCCCTCTTTGTTTTTGGCGGGATCGGCCCTTCTACTGGCGACGGTCTCCCGCTTCCGTCCGCATCCCTCTTTGTTTTTGGCGGGACCGGCCCTTCTACTGGCGACGGTCCCCCGCTTCCGTCCGCATCCCCCTTTGTTTTTGGCGGGACCGGCCCATCTACTGGCGACGGTCCCCCGCTTCCGTCCACATATCTCTTTGTTTTTGTCGGGACCGGCCCTTCTACTGGCGACGGTCCCCCGCTTCCGTCCGCATCCCTTTTTGTCTTTGGCGGGAACGGCCCTCCTACTGGCGACGGTCTACCGCTTCCGTCCGCATCCCTCTTTGTTTTTGGCGGGACTGGTCCTTTTACTGGTGACGGTCTCCCGCTTCCGTCCACATCTCTCTTTGTTTTTGGCGGGACCGGCCCTTCTACTGGCGACGGTCTCCTGCTTCCGTCCGCATCCCTCTTTGTTTTTGGCGGGACCGGCCCTTCTACTGGTGACGGTCCCCCGCTTCCGTCCGCATCCCTCTTTGTTTTTGGCGGGACCGGCCCTTCTACTGGTGACGGTCTCCCGCTTCCGTCCGCATCCCTCTTTGTTTTTGGCGGGACCGGCCCTTCTACTGGCGACGGTCTCCCGCTTCCGTCCGCATCCCTCTTTGTTTTTGGCGGGACCGGCCCTTCTACTGGCGACGGTCCCCCGCTTCCGTCCGCATCCCTCTTTGTTTTTGGCGGGACCGGCCCTACTACTGGCTACGGTCTCCCACTTCCGTCCGCATCCCTCTTTGTTTTTGGCGGGACCGGCCCTTCTACTGGCGAGGGTCCCCCGCTTCCGTCCGCATCCCTCTTTGTTTTAGGCGGGACCGGCCGTTCTACTGGCGAGGGTCCCAAGCTTCCGTCCACATCCCTCTTTGGTTTTGGCGGAACCGGCCCTTCTGCTGGCGACGGTCCCCCGCTTCCGTCCGCATCCCTCTTTGTTTTTGGCGGGACCGGCCCTTCTACTGGCGACGGTCTCCCACTTCCGTCCGCATCCCTCTTTGTTTTTGGCGGGACCGGCCCTTCTACTGGCGACGGTCCCCCGCTTCCGTCCGCGTATCTCTTTGTTTTTGGCGGGACCGGCCCTCCTACTGGCGACGGTCCCGTGCTTCCGTCCGCATCCCTCTTTGTCTTTGGCGGGACCGGCCCTCCTACTGGCGACGGTCTCCCGCTTCCGTACGCATCCCTCTTTGTTTTTGGCGGGACCGGTCCTTTTACTGGCGACGGTCTCCCGCTTCCGTCCGCATCCCTCTTTGTTTTTGGCGGGACCGGCCCTTCTACTGGTGACGGTCTCCCGCTTCCGTCCGCATCCCTCTTTGTTTTTGGCGGGACCGGCCCTTCTACTGGCGACGGTCCCCCGCTTCCGTCCGCAACCATCTTTGTTTTTGGCGGGACCGGCACTTCTACTGGCGACGGTCCCCCGCTTCCGTCCGCATCCTTCTTTGTTTTTGGCGGGACCGGCCCTTCCACTGGCGACGGTCTCCCGCTTCCGTCCGCATCCCTCTTTGTTTTTGGCGGGACCGGCCCTTCTACTGGCACCGGTCTCCCGCATCCGTCCGTATCCCTCTTTGTTTTTGGCGGGACCGGCCCTTCTACTGGCGACGGTCCCCCGCTTCCGTCCGCATCCCTCTTTGTTTTTGGCGGAACCGGCCCTTTTACTGGCGACGGTCTCCCGCTTACGTCCACATCCCTCTTTGGTTTTGGCGAACCGGCCCTTCTACTGGCGACGGTCCCCCGCTTCCGTCCACATCCCTCTTTGTTTTTGGCGGGACCGGCCCTACTACTGGCTACGGTCTCCCGCTTCCGTCCGCATCCCTCTTTGTTTTTGGCGGGACCGGCCAATCTACTGGCGACGGTCCCCCGCTTCCGTCCGCATCCCTCTTTGTTTTAGGCGGGACCGGCCGTTCTACTGGCGAGGGTCCCAAGCTTCCGTCCGCATCCCTCTTTGGTTTTGGCGGAACCGGCCCTTCTGCTGGCGACGGTCCCCCGCTTCCGTCCGCATCCCTCTTTGTTTTTGGCGGGACTGGCCCTTCTACTGGCGACGGTCTCCCACTTCCGTCCGCATCCGTCTTTGTTTTTGGCGGGACCGGCCCTTCTACTGGCGACGGTCCCCCGCTTCCGTCCGCATATCTCTTTGTTTTTGGCGGGACCGGCCCTCCTACTGGCGACGGTCCCCCGCTTCCGTCCGCATCCCTCTTTGTCTTTGGCGGGACCGGCCCTCCTACTGGCAACGGTCTCCCGCTTCCGTCCGCATCCCTCTTTGTTTTTGGCGGGACCGGTCCTTTTACTGGCGACGGTCTCCCGCTTCCGTCCGCATCCCTCTTTGTTTTTGGCGGGACCGGCCCTTCTACTGGTGACGGTCCCCCGCTTCCGTCCGCATCCCTCTTTGTTTTTGGCGGGACCCGCCCTTCTACTGGTGACGGTCTCCCGCTTCCGTCCGCATCCCTCTTTGTTTTTGGCGGGACCGGCCCTTCTACTGGCGACGGTCCCCCGCTTCCGTCCGCATCCATCTTTGTTTTTGGAGGGATCGGCACTTCTACTGGCGACGGTCCCCCGCTTCCGTCCGCATCCTTCTTTGTTTTTGGCGGGATCGGACCTTCCACTGGCGACATCGGCCCTTCCACTGGCGACGGTCTCCCGCTTCCGTCCACATCCCTCTTTGTTTTTGGCGGGACCGGCCCTTCTACTGGCACCGGTCTCCCGCATCCGTCCGTATCCCTCTTTGTTTTTGGCGGGACCGGCCCTTCTACTGGCGACGGTCCCCCGCTTCCGTCCGCATCCCTCTTTGTTTTTGGCGGGACCGGCCCTTCTACTGGCGACGGTCTCCCGCTTCCGTCCGCATCCCTCTTTGTTTTGGGCGGGACCGGCCCTTCTACTGGCGACGGTCTCCCGCATCCGTCCGTATCCCTCTTTGTTTTTGGCGTGACCGGCCCTTCTACTGGCGACGGTCTCCCGCTTCCGTCCGCATCCCTCTTTGTTTTTGGCGGGACCGGCCCTTCTACTGGCGACGGTCTCCGGCTTCCGTCCGCATCCCTCTTTGTTTTTGACGGGACCGCCCCTACTACTGGCTACGGTCCCACGCTTCCGTCCGCATCCCTCTTTGTTTTTGGTGGGACCGGCCCTTCTACTGGCGACGGTCTCCCGCTTCCGTCCGCATCCCTCTTTGTTTTTGGCGGGATCGGCCCTTCTACTGGCGACAGTCTCCCGCTTTCGTCCGCATCCCTCTTTGTTTTTGGCTGGACCGCCCCTTCTACTGGCGACGGTCTCCCGCTTCCGTCCGCATCCCTCTTCGGTTTTGGCGGAACCGGCCCTTCTACTGGCGACGGTCTCCAGCTTCTGTCCGCATCCCTCTTTGTTTTTGGCGGGATCGGCCCTTCTGCTGGCGACAGTCCCCCGCCTCCGTCTGCATCCCTCTTTGTCTCGGGCGGGACCGGCCCTTCTGCTGGCGACGGTCCCCCGCTTCCGTCCGCATCGCTCTTTGTGTCGGGCGGGACCGGCCCTTCTGCTGACGACGGTCCCCCGCTTCCGTCCGCATCGCTCTTTGTGTCGGGCGGGACCGGCCCTTCTACTGGCGACCGTCTCCCGCTTCCGTCCGCATCCCTCTTTGTTTTTGGCGGGACAGGCCCTTCTACTGGAGACGGTCTCCCGCTTCCGTCCGCATCCCTCTTTGTTTTTGGCGGAACCGTCCCTTCTACTGGCGACGGTCCCCCGCTTCCGTCCGCATCCCTCTTTGTTTTTGGCGGGACCGGCCCTTCTACTGGTGACGGTCTCCCGCTTCTGTCCGCATCCCTCTTTGTTTTGGGCGGGACCGGCCCTTCTACTGGCGACCGTCTCCCGCTTCCGTCCGCATCCCTCTTTGTTTTTGGCGGGACAGGCCCTTCTACTGGAGACGGTCTCCCGCTTCCGTCTGAATCCCTCTTTGTTTTTGGCGGGACCGGCCCTTCTACTGGCGACCGTCTCCCGCTTCCGTCCGCATCCCTCTTTGTTTTTGGCGGGACAGGCCCTTCTACTGGAGACGGTCTCCTGCTTCCGTCTGAATCCCTCTTTGTTTTTGGCGGGACCGGCCCTAGTACTGGCTACGGTCTCCCGCTACTGTCCGCATCCCTCTTTGTTTTTGGCGGGACTGGCCCTTCTACTGGCGACGGTCTCCCACTTCCGTCCGCATCCGTCTTTGTTTTTGGCGGGACTGGCCCTTCTACTGGCGACGGTCCCCCGCTTCCGTCCGCATATCTCTTTGTTTTTGGCGGGACCGGCCCTCCTACTGGCGACGGTCCCCCGCTTCCGTCCGCATCCCTCTTTCTCTTTGGCGGGACCGGCCCTCCTACTGGCAACGGTCTCCCGCTTCCGTCCGCATCCATCTTTGTTTTTGGCGGGATCGGACCTTCCACTGGCGACATCGGCCCTTCCACTGGCGACGGTCTCCCGCTTCCGTCCACATCCCTCTTTGTTTTTGGCGGGACCGGCCCTTCTACTGGCACCGGTCTCCCGCATCCGTCCGTATCCCTCTTTGTTTTTGGCGGGACCGGCCCTTCTACTGGCGACGGTCCCCCGCTTCCGTCCGCATCCCTCTTTGTTTTTGGCGGGACCGGCCCTTCTACTGGCGACGGTCTCCCGCTTCCGTCCGCATCCCTCTTTGTTTTGGGCGGGACCGGCCCTTCTACTGGCGACGGTCTCCCGCATCCGTCCGTATCCCTCTTTGTTTTTGGCGTGACCGGCCCTTCTACTGGCGACGGTCTCCCGCTTCCGTCCGCATCCCTCTTTGTTTTTGACGGGACCGGCCCTACTACTGGCTACGGTCCCACGCTTCCGTCCGCATCCCTCTTTGTTTTTGGTGGGACCGGCCCTTCTGCTGGCGACAGTCCCCCGCCTCCGTCTGCATCCCTCTTTGTCTCGGGCGGGACCGGCCCTTCTGCTGGCGACGGTCCCCCGCTTCCGTCCGCATCGCTCTTTGTGTCGGGCGGGACCGGCCCTTCTGCTGACGACGGTCCCCCGCTTCCGTCCGCATCGCTCTTTGTGTCGGGCGGGACCGGCCCTTCTACTGGCGACCGTCTCCCGCTTCCGTCCGCATCCCTCTTTGTTTTTGGCGGGACAGGCCCTTCTACTGGAGACGGTCTCCCGCTTCCGTCCGCATCCCTCTTTGTTTTTGGCGGAACCGTCCCTTCTACTGGCGACGGTCCCCCGCTTCCGTCCGCATCCCTCTTTGTTTTTGGCGGGACCGGCCCTTCTACTGGTGACGGTCTCCCGCTTCTGTCCGCATCCCTCTTTGTTTTGGGCGGGACCGGCCCTTCTACTGGCGACCGTCTCCCGCTTCCGTCCGCATCCCTCTTTGTTTTTGGCGGGACAGGCCCTTCTACTGGAGACGGTCTCCCGCTTCCGTCTGAATCCCTCTTTGTTTTTGGCGGGACCGGCCCTTCTACTGGCGACCGTCTCCCGCTTCCGTCCGCATCCCTCTTTGTTTTTGGCGGGACAGGCCCTTCTACTGGAGATGGTCTCCTGCTTCCGTCTGAATCCCTCTTTGTTTTTGGCGGGACCGGCCCTAGTACTGGCTACGGTCTCCCGCTACTGTCCGCATCCCTCTTTGTTTTTGGCGGGACTGGCCCTTCTACTGGCGACGGTCTCCCACTTCCGTCCGCATCCGTCTTTGTTTTTGGCGGGACCGGCCCTTCTACTGGCGACGGTCCCCCGCTTCCGTCCGCATATCTCTTTGTTTTTGGCGGGACCGGCCCTCCTACTGGCGACGGTCCCCCGCTTCCGTCCGCATCCCTCTTTCTCTTTGGCGGGACCGGCCCTCCTACTGGCAACGGTCTCCCGCTTCCGTCCGCATCCATCTTTGTTTTTGGCGGGATCGGACCTTCCACTGGCGACATCGGCCCTTCCACTGGCGACGGTCTCCCGCTTCCGTCCACATCCCTCTTTGTTTTTGGCGGGACCGGCCCTTCTACTGGCACCGGTCTCCCGCATCCGTCCGTATCCCTCTTTGTTTTTGGCGGGACCGGCCCTTCTACTGGCGACGGTCCCCCGCTTCCGTCCGCATCCCTCTTTGTTTTTGGCGGGACCGGCCCTTCTACTGGCGACGGTCTCCCGCTTCCGTCCGCATCCCTCTTTGTTTTGGGCGGGACCGGCCCTTCTACTGGCGACGGTCTCCCGCATCCGTCCGTATCCCTCTTTGTTTTTGGCGTGACCGGCCCTTCTACTGGCGACGGTCTCCCGCTTCCGTCCGCATCCCTCTTTGTTTTTGACGGGACCGGCCCTACTACTGGCTACGGTCCCACGCTTCCGTCCGCATCCCTCTTTGTTTTTGGTGGGACCGGCCCTTCTACTGGCGACGGTCTCCCGCTTCCGTCCGCATCCCTCTTTGTTTTTGACGGGACCGGCCCTACTACTGGCTACGGTCCCACGCTTCCGTCCGCATCCCTCTTTGTTTTTGGTGGGACCGGCCCTTCTACTGGCGACGGTCTCCCGCTTCCGTCCGCATCCCTCTTTGTTTTTGGCGGGACCGGCCCTTCTACTGGCGACGGTCTCCCGCTTTCGTCCGCATCCCTCTTTGTTTTTGGCTGGACCGGCCCTTCTACTGGCGACGGTCTCCCGCTTCCGTCCGCATCCCTCTTCGGTTTTGGCGGAACCGGCCCTTCAACTGGCGACGGTCTCCAGCTTCTGTCCGCATCCCTCTTTGTTTTTGACGGGATCGGCCCTTCTGCTGGCGACAGTCCCCCGCCTCCGTCTGCATCCCTCTTTGTCTCGGGCGGGACCGGCCCTTCTGCTGGCGACGGTCCCACGCTTCCGTCCGCATCCCTCTTTGTCTCGGGCGGGACCGGCCCTTCTGCTGGCGACGGTCCCCTGCTTCCATCCGCGTCGCACTTTGTCTCGGGCGGGACCGGCCCTTCTGCTGGCGACGGTCCCCCGCTTCCGTCCGCATCGCTCTTTGTGTCGGGCGGGACCGGCCCTTCTGCTGACGACGGTCCCCCGCTTCCGTCCGCATCGCTCTTTGTGTCGGGCGGGACCGGCCCTTCTACTGGCGACCGTCTCCCGCTTCCGTCCGCATCCCTCTTTGTTTTTGGCGGGACAGGCCCTTCTACTGGAGACGGTCTCCCGCTTCCGTCCGCATCCCTCTTTGTTTTTGGCGGGACCGTCCCTTCTACTGGCGACGGTCCCCCGCTTCCGTCCGCATCCCTCTTTGTTTTTGGCGGGACCGGCCCTTCTACTGGTGACGGTCTCCCGCTTCTGTCCGCATCCCTCTTTGTTTTTGGCGGGACTGGCCCTTCTACTGGCGACGGTCTCCCACTTCCGTCCGCATCCGTCTTTGTTTTTGGCGGGACCGGCCCTTCTACTGGCGACGGTCCCCCGCTTCCGTCCGCATCCCTCTTTGTTTTTGGCGGGACCCGCCCTTCTACTGGTGACGGTCTCCCGCTTCCGTCCGCATGCCTCTTTGTTTTTGGCGGGACCGGCCCTTCTACTGGCGACGGTCCCCCGCTTCCGTCCGCATCCTTCTTTGTTTTTGGCGGGATCGGACCTTCCACTGGCGACATCGGCCCTTCCACTGGCGACGGTCTCCCGCTTCCGTCCACATCCCTCTTTGTTTTTGGCGGGACCGGCCCTTCTACTGGCACCGGTCTCCCGCATCCGTCCGTATCCCTCTTTGTTTTTGGCGGGACCGGCCCTTCTACTGGCGACGGTCCCCCGCTTCCGTCCGCATCCCTCTTTGTTTTTGGCGGGACCGGCCCTTCTACTGGCGACGGTCTCCCGCTTCCGTCCGCATCCCTCTTTGTTTTGGGCGGGACCGGCCCTTCTACTGGCGACGGTCTCCCGCATCCGTCCGTATCCCTCTTTGTTTTTGGCGTGACCGGCCCTTCTACTGGCGACGGTCTCCCGCTTCCGTCCGCATCCCTCTTTGTTTTTGGCGGGACCGGCCCTTCTACTGGCGACGGTCCCCCGCTTCCGTCCGCATCCATCTTTGTTTTTGGAGGGATCGGCACTTCTACTGGCGACGGTCCCCCGCTTCCGTCCGCATCCTTCTTTGTTTTTGGCGGGATCGGACCTTCCACTGGCGACATCGGCCCTTCCACTGGCGACGGTCTCCCGCTTCCGTCCACATCCCTCTTTGTTTTTGGCGGGACCGGCCCTTCTACTGGCACCGGTCTCCCGCATCCGTCCGTATCCCTCTTTGTTTTTGGCGGGACCGGCCCTTCTACTGGCGACGGTCCCCCGCTTCCGTCCGCATCCCTCTTTGTTTTTGGCGGGACCGGCCCTTCTACTGGCGACGGTCTCCCGCTTCCGTCCGCATCCCTCTTTGTTTTGGGCGGGACCGGCCCTTCTACTGGCGACGGTCTCCCGCATCCGTCCGTATCCCTCTTTGTTTTTGGCGTGACCGGCCCTTCTACTGGCGACGGTCTCCCGCTTCCGTCCGCATCCCTCTTTGTTTTTGGCGGGACCGGCCCTTCTACTGGCGACGGTCTCCGGCTTCCGTCCGCATCCCTCTTTGTTTTTGACGGGACCGCCCCTACTACTGGCTACGGTCCCACGCTTCCGTCCGCATCCCTCTTTGTTTTTGGTGGGACCGGCCCTTCTACTGGCGACGGTCTCCCGCTTCCGTCCGCATCCCTCTTTGTTTTTGGCGGGATCGGCCCTTCTACTGGCGACAGTCTCCCGCTTTCGTCCGCATCCCTCTTTGTTTTTGGCTGGACCGCCCCTTCTACTGGCGACGGTCTCCCGCTTCCGTCCGCATCCCTCTTCGGTTTTGGCGGAACCGGCCCTTCTACTGGCGACGGTCTCCAGCTTCTGTCCGCATCCCTCTTTGTTTTTGGCGGGATCGGCCCTTCTGCTGGCGACAGTCCCCCGCCTCCGTCTGCATCCCTCTTTGTCTCGGGCGGGACCGGCCCTTCTGCTGGCGACGGTCCCCCGCTTCCGTCCGCATCGCTCTTTGTGTCGGGCGGGACCGGCCCTTCTGCTGACGACGGTCCCCCGCTTCCGTCCGCATCGCTCTTTGTGTCGGGCGGGACCGGCCCTTCTACTGGCGACCGTCTCCCGCTTCCGTCCGCATCCCTCTTTGTTTTTGGCGGGACAGGCCCTTCTACTGGAGACGGTCTCCCGCTTCCGTCCGCATCCCTCTTTGTTTTTGGCGGAACCGTCCCTTCTACTGGCGACGGTCCCCCGCTTCCGTCCGCATCCCTCTTTGTTTTTGGCGGGACCGGCCCTTCTACTGGTGACGGTCTCCCGCTTCTGTCCGCATCCCTCTTTGTTTTGGGCGGGACCGGCCCTTCTACTGGCGACCGTCTCCCGCTTCCGTCCGCATCCCTCTTTGTTTTTGGCGGGACAGGCCCTTCTACTGGAGACGGTCTCCCGCTTCCGTCTGAATCCCTCTTTGTTTTTGGCGGGACCGGCCCTTCTACTGGCGACCGTCTCCCGCTTCCGTCCGCATCCCTCTTTGTTTTTGGCGGGACAGGCCCTTCTACTGGAGACGGTCTCCTGCTTCCGTCTGAATCCCTCTTTGTTTTTGGCGGGACCGGCCCTAGTACTGGCTACGGTCTCCCGCTACTGTCCGCATCCCTCTTTGTTTTTGGCGGGACTGGCCCTTCTACTGGCGACGGTCTCCCACTTCCGTCCGCATCCGTCTTTGTTTTTGGCGGGACCGGCCCTTCTACTGGCGACGGTCCCCCGCTTCCGTCCGCATATCTCTTTGTTTTTGGCGGGACCGGCCCTCCTACTGGCGACGGTCCCCCGCTTCCGTCCGCATCCCTCTTTCTCTTTGGCGGGACCGGCCCTCCTACTGGCAACGGTCTCCCGCTTCCGTCCGCATCCATCTTTGTTTTTGGCGGGATCGGACCTTCCACTGGCGACATCGGCCCTTCCACTGGCGACGGTCTCCCGCTTCCGTCCACATCCCTCTTTGTTTTTGGCGGGACCGGCCCTTCTACTGGCACCGGTCTCCCGCATCCGTCCGTATCCCTCTTTGTTTTTGGCGGGACCGGCCCTTCTACTGGCGACGGTCCCCCGCTTCCGTCCGCATCCCTCTTTGTTTTTGGCGGGACCGGCCCTTCTACTGGCGACGGTCTCCCGCTTCCGTCCGCATCCCTCTTTGTTTTGGGCGGGACCGGCCCTTCTACTGGCGACGGTCTCCCGCATCCGTCCGTATCCCTCTTTGTTTTTGGCGTGACCGGCCCTTCTACTGGCGACGGTCTCCCGCTTCCGTCCGCATCCCTCTTTGTTTTTGACGGGACCGGCCCTACTACTGGCTACGGTCCCACGCTTCCGTCCGCATCCCTCTTTGTTTTTGGTGGGACCGGCCCTTCTACTGGCGACGGTCTCCCGCTTCCGTCCGCATCCCTCTTTGTTTTTGACGGGACCGGCCCTACTACTGGCTACGGTCCCACGCTTCCGTCCGCATCCCTCTTTGTTTTTGGTGGGACCGGCCCTTCTACTGGCGACGGTCTCCCGCTTCCGTCCGCATCCCTCTTTGTTTTTGGCGGGATCGGCCCTTCTACTGGCGACAGTCTCCCGCTTTCGTCCGCATCCCTCTTTGTTTTTGGCTGGACCGCCCCTTCTACTGGCGACGGTCTCCCGCTTCCGTCCGCATCCCTCTTCGGTTTTGGCGGAACCGGCCCTTCTACTGGCGACGGTCTCCAGCTTCTGTCCGCATCCCTCTTTGTTTTTGGCGGGATCGGCCCTTCTGCTGGCGACAGTCCCCCGCCTCCGTCTGCATCCCTCTTTGTCTCGGGCGGGACCGGCCCTTCTGCTGGCGACGGTCCCCCGCTTCCGTCCGCATCGCTCTTTGTGTCGGGCGGGACCGGCCCTTCTGCTGACGACGGTCCCCCGCTTCCGTCCGCATCGCTCTTTGTGTCGGGCGGGACCGGCCCTTCTACTGGCGACCGTCTCCCGCTTCCGTCCGCATCCCTCTTTGTTTTTGGCGGGACAGGCCCTTCTACTGGAGACGGTCTCCCGCTTCCGTCCGCATCCCTCTTTGTTTTTGGCGGAACCGTCCCTTCTACTGGCGACGGTCCCCCGCTTCCGTCCGCATCCCTCTTTGTTTTTGGCGGGACCGGCCCTTCTACTGGTGACGGTCTCCCGCTTCTGTCCGCATCCCTCTTTGTTTTGGGCGGGACCGGCCCTTCTACTGGCGACCGTCTCCCGCTTCCGTCCGCATCCCTCTTTGTTTTTGGCGGGACAGGCCCTTCTACTGGAGACGGTCTCCCGCTTCCGTCTGAATCCCTCTTTGTTTTTGGCGGGACCGGCCCTTCTACTGGCGACCGTCTCCCGCTTCCGTCCGCATCCCTCTTTGTTTTTGGCGGGACAGGCCCTTCTACTGGAGACGGTCTCCTGCTTCCGTCTGAATCCCTCTTTGTTTTTGGCGGGACCGGCCCTAGTACTGGCTACGGTCTCCCGCTACTGTCCGCATCCCTCTTTGTTTTTGGCGGGACTGGCCCTTCTACTGGCGACGGTCTCCCACTTCCGTCCGCATCCGTCTTTGTTTTTGGCGGGACCGGCCCTTCTACTGGCGACGGTCCCCCGCTTCCGTCCGCATATCTCTTTGTTTTTGGCGGGACCGGCCCTCCTACTGGCGACGGTCCCCCGCTTCCGTCCGCATCCCTCTTTCTCTTTGGCGGGACCGGCCCTCCTACTGGCAACGGTCTCCCGCTTCCGTCCGCATCCATCTTTGTTTTTGGCGGGATCGGACCTTCCACTGGCGACATCGGCCCTTCCACTGGCGACGGTCTCCCGCTTCAGTCCACATCCCTCTTTGTTTTTGGCGGGACCGGCCCTTCTACTGGCACCGGTCTCCCGCATCCGTCCGTATCCCTCTTTGTTTTTGGCGGGACCGGCCCTTCTACTGGCGACGGTCCCCCGCTTCCGTCCGCATCCCTCTTTGTTTTTGGCGGGACCGGCCCTTCTACTGGCGACGGTCTCCCGCTTCCGTCCGCATCCCTCTTTGTTTTGGGCGGGACCGGCCCTTCTACTGGCGACGGTCTCCCGCATCCGTCCGTATCCCTCTTTGTTTTTGGCGTGACCGGCCCTTCTACTGGCGACGGTCTCCCGCTTCCGTCCGCATCCCTCTTTGTTTTTGACGGGACCGGCCCTACTACTGGCTACGGTCCCACGCTTCCGTCCGCATCCCTCTTTGTTTTTGGTGGGACCGGCCCTTCTACTGGCGACGGTCTCCCGCTTCCGTCCGCATCCCTCTTTGTTTTTGACGGGACCGGCCCTACTACTGGCTACGGTCCCACGCTTCCGTCCGCATCCCTCTTTGTTTTTGGTGGGACCGGCCCTTCTACTGGCGACGGTCTCCCGCTTCCGTCCGCATCCCTCTTTGTTTTTGGCGGGACCGGCCCTTCTACTGGCGACGGTCTCCCGCTTTCGTCCGCATCCCTCTTTGTTTTTGGCTGGACCGGCCCTTCTACTGGCGACGGTCTCCCGCTTCCGTCCGCATCCCTCTTCGGTTTTGGCGGAACCGGCCCTTCAACTGGCGACGGTCTCCAGCTTCTGTCCGCATCCCTCTTTGTTTTTGACGGGATCGGCCCTTCTGCTGGCGACAGTCCCCCGCCTCCGTCTGCATCCCTCTTTGTCTCGGGCGGGACCGGCCCTTCTGCTGGCGACGGTCCCACGCTTCCGTCCGCATCCCTCTTTGTCTCGGGCGGGACCGGCCCTTCTGCTGGCGACGGTCCCCTGCTTCCATCCGCGTCGCACTTTGTCTCGGGCGGGACCGGCCCTTCTGCTGGCGACGGTCCCCCGCTTCCGTCCGCATCGCTCTTTGTGTCGGGCGGGACCGGCCCTTCTGCTGACGACGGTCCCCCGCTTCCGTCCGCATCGCTCTTTGTGTCGGGCGGGACCGGCCCTTCTACTGGCGACCGTCTCCCGCTTCCGTCCGCATCCCTCTTTGTTTTTGGCGGGACAGGCCCTTCTACTGGAGACGGTCTCCCGCTTCCGTCCGCATCCCTCTTTGTTTTTGGCGGGACCGTCCCTTCTACTGGCGACGGTCCCCCGCTTCCGTCCGCATCCCTCTTTGTTTTTGGCGGGACCGGCCCTTCTACTGGTGACGGTCTCCCGCTTCTGTCCGCATCCCTCTTTGTTTTTGGCGGGACTGGCCCTTCTACTGGCGACGGTCTCCCACTTCCGTCCGCATCCGTCTTTGTTTTTGGCGGGACCGGCCCTTCTACTGGCGACGGTCCCCCGCTTCCGTCCGCATCCCTCTTTGTTTTTGGCGGGACCCGCCCTTCTACTGGTGACGGTCTCCCGCTTCCGTCCGCATGCCTCTTTGTTTTTGGCGGGACCGGCCCTTCTACTGGCGACGGTCCCCCGCTTCCGTCCGCATCCTTCTTTGTTTTTGGCGGGATCGGACCTTCCACTGGCGACATCGGCCCTTCCACTGGCGACGGTCTCCCGCTTCCGTCCACATCCCTCTTTGTTTTTGGCGGGACCGGCCCTTCTACTGGCACCGGTCTCCCGCATCCGTCCGTATCCCTCTTTGTTTTTGGCGGGACCGGCCCTTCTACTGGCGACGGTCCCCCGCTTCCGTCCGCATCCCTCTTTGTTTTTGGCGGGACCGGCCCTTCTACTGGCGACGGTCTCCCGCTTCCGTCCGCATCCCTCTTTGTTTTGGGCGGGACCGGCCCTTCTACTGGCGACGGTCTCCCGCATCCGTCCGTATCCCTCTTTGTTTTTGGCGTGACCGGCCCTTCTACTGGCGACGGTCTCCCGCTTCCGTCCGCATCCCTCTTTGTTTTTGGCGGGACCGGCCCTTCTACTGGTGACGGTCTCCCGCTTCTGTCCGCATCCCTCTTTGTTTTTGGCGGGACTGGCCCTTCTACTGGCGACGGTCTCCCACTTCCGTCCGCATCCGTCTTTGTTTTTGGCGGGACCGGCCCTTCTACTGGCGACGGTCCCCCGCTTCCGTCCGCATCCCTCTTTGTTTTTGGCGGGACCCGCCCTTCTACTGGTGACGGTCTCCCGCTTCCGTCCGCATGCCTCTTTGTTTTTGGCGGGACCGGCCCTTCTACTGGCGACGGTCCCCCGCTTCCGTCCGCATCCATCTTTGTTTTTGGAGGGACCGGCACTTCTACTGGCGACGGTCCCCCGCTTCCGTCCGCATCCTTCTTTGTTTTTGGCGGGATCGGACCTTCCACTGGCGACATCGGCCCTTCCACTGGCGACGGTCTCCCGCTTCCGTCCACATCCCTCTTTGTTTTTGGCGGGACCGGCCCTTCTACTGGCACCGGTCTCCCGCATCCGTCCGTATCCCTCTTTGTTTTTGGCGGGACCGGCCCTTCTACTGGCGACGGTCCCCCGCTTCCGTCCGCATCCCTCTTTGTTTTTGGCGGGACCGGCCCTTCTACTGGCGACGGTCTCCCGCTTCCGTCCGCATCCCTCTTTGTTTTGGGCGGGACCGGCCCTTCTACTGGCGACGGTCTCCCGCATCCGTCCGTATCCCTCTTTGTTTTTGGCGTGACCGGCCCTTCTACTGGCGACGGTCTCCCGCTTCCGTCCGCATCCCTCTTTGTTTTTGACGGGACCGGCCCTACTACTGGCTACGGTCCCACGCTTCCGTCCGCATCCCTCTTTGTTTTTGGTGGGACCGGCCCTTCTACTGGCGACGGTCTCCCGCTTCCGTCCGCATCCCTCTTTGTTTTTGACGGGACCGGCCCTACTACTGGCTACGGTCCCACGCTTCCGTCCGCATCCCTCTTTGTTTTTGGTGGGACCGGCCCTTCTACTGGCGACGGTCTCCCGCTTCCGTCCGCATCCCTCTTTGTTTTTGGCGGGACCGGCCCTTCTACTGGCGACGGTCTCCCGCTTTCGTCCGCATCCCTCTTTGTTTTTGGCTGGACCGGCCCTTCTACTGGCGACGGTCTCCCGCTTCCGTCCGCATCCCTCTTCAGTTTTGGCGGAACCGGCCCTTCAACTAGCGACGGTCTCCAGCTTCTGTCCGCATCCCTCTTTGTTTTTGGCGGGATCGGCCCTTCTGCTGGCGACAGTCCCCCGCCTCCGTCTGCATCCCTCTTTGTCTCGGGCGGGACCGGCCCTTCTGCTGACGACGGTCCCCCGCTTCCGTCCGCATCGCTCTTTGTGTCGGGCGGGACCGGCCCTTCTACTGGCGACCGTCTCCCGCTTCCGTCCGCATCCCTCTTTGTTTTTGGCGGGACAGGCCCTTCTACTGGAGACGGTCTCCCGCTTCCGTCCGCATCCCTCTTTGTTTTTGGCGGGACCGTCCCTTCTACTGGCGACGGTCCCCCGCTTCCGTCCGCATCCCTCTTTGTTTTTGGCGGGACCGGCCCTTCTACTGGTGACGGTCTCCCGCTTCTGTCCGCATCCCTCTTTGTTTTTGGCGGGACTGGCCCTTCTACTGGCGACGGTCTCCCGCTTCCGTCCACATCCCTCTTTGTTTTTGGCGGGACCGGCCCTTCTACTGGCGACGGTCTCCCGCATCCGTCCGTATCCCTCTTTGTTTTTGGCGGGACCGGCCCTTCTACTGGCGACGGTCCCCCGCTTCCGTCCGCATCCCTCTTTGTTTTTGGCGGGACCGGCCCTTCTACTGGCGACGGTCTCCCGCTTCCGTCCGCATCCCTCTTTGTTTTGGGCGGGACCGGCCCTTCTACTGGCGACGGTCTCCCGCATCCGTCCGTATCCCTCTTTGTTTTTGGCGTGACCGGCCCTTCTACTGGCGACGGTCTCCCGCTTCCGTCCGCATCCCTCTTTGTTTTTGACGGGACCGGCCCTACTACTGGCTACGGTCCCACGCTTCCGTCCGCATCCCTCTTTGTTTTTGGTGGGACCGGCCCTTCTACTGGCGACGGTCTCCCGCTTCCGTCCGCATCCCTCTTTGTTTTTGACGGGAGCGGCCCTACTACTGGCTACGGTCCCACGCTTCCGTCCGCATCCCTCTTTGTTTTTGGTGGGACCGGCCCTTCTACTGGCGACGGTCTCCCGCTTCCGTCCGCATCCCTCTTTGTTTTTGGCGGGACCGGCCCTTCTACTGGCGACGGTCTCCCGCTTTCGTCCGCATCCCTCTTTGTTTTTGGCTGGACCGGCCCTTCTACTGGCGACGGTCTCCCGCTTCCGTCCGCATCCCTCTTCAGTTTTGGCGGAACCGGCCCTTCAACTAGCGACGGTCTTCAGCTTCTGTCCGCATCCCTCTTTGTTTTTGGCGGGATCGGCCCTTCTGCTGGCGACAGTCCCCCGCCTCCGTCTGCATCCCTCTTTGTCTCGGGCGGGACCGGCCCTTCTGCTGACGACGGTCCCCCGCTTCCGTCCGCATCGCTCTTTGTGTCGGGCGGGACCGGCCCTTCTACTGGCGACCGTCTCCCGCTTCCGTCCGCATCCCTCTTTGTTTTTGGCGGGACAGGCCCTTCTACTGGAGACGGTCTCCCGCTTCCGTCCGCATCCCTCTTTGTTTTTGGCGGGACCGTCCCTTCTACTGGCGACGGTCCCCCGCTTCCGTCCGCATCCCTCTTTGTTTTTGGCGGGACCGGCCCTTCTACTGGTGACGGTCTCCCGCTTCTGTCCGCATCCCTCTTTGTTTTTGGCGGGACTGGCCCTTCTACTGGCGACGGTCTCCCACTTCCGTCCGCATCCGTCTTTGTTTTTGGCGGGACCGGCCCTTCTACTGGCGACGGTCCCCCGCTTCCGTCCGCATATCTCTTTGTTTTTGGCGGGACCGGCCCTCCTACTGGCGACGGTCCCCCGCTTCCGTCCGCATCCCTCTTTGTCTTTGGCGGGACCGGCCCTCCTACTGGCAACGGTCTCCCGCTTCCGTCCGCATCCCTCTTTGTTTTTGGCGGGACCGGTCCTTTTACTGGCGACGGTCTCCCGCTTCCGTCCGCATCCCTCTTTGTTTTTGGCGGGACCGGCCCTTCTACTGGTGACGGTCCCCCACTTCCGTCCGCATCCCTCTTTGTTTTTGGCGGGACCCGCCCTTCTACTGGTGACGGTCTCCCGCTTCCGTCCGCATCCCTCTTTGTTTTTGGCGGGACCGGCCCTTCTACTGGCGACGGTCCCCCGCTTCCGTCCGCATCCATCTTTGTTTTTGGAGGGATCGGCACTTCTACTGGCGACGGTCCCCCGCTTCCGTCCGCATCCTTCTTTGTTTTTGGCGGGATCGGACCTTCCACTGGCGACATCGGCCCTTCCACTGGCGACGGTCTCCCGCTTCCGTCCACATCCCTCTTTGTTTTTGGCGGGACCGGCCCTTCTACTGGCACCGGTCTCCCGCATCCGTCCGTATCCCTCTTTGCTTTTGGCGGGACCGGCCCTTTTACTGGCGACGGTCCCCCGCTTCCGTCCGCATCCCTCTTTGTTTTTGGCGGGACCGGCCCTTCTACTGGCGACGGTCTCCCGCTTCCGTCCGCATCCCTCTTTGTTTTGGGCGGGACCGGCCCTTCTACTGGCGACGGTCTCCCGCATCCGTCCGTATCCCTCTTTGTTTTTGGCGTGACCGGCCCTTCTACTGGCGACGGTCTCCCGCTTCCGTCCGCATCCCTCTTTGTTTTTGGCGGGACCGGCCCTTCTACTGGCGACGGTCTCCGGCTTCCGTCCGCATCCCTCTTTGTTTTTGACGGGACCGCCCCTACTACTGGCTACGGTCCCACGCTTCCGTCCGCATCCCTCTTTGTTTTTGGTGGGACCGGCCCTTCTACTGGCGACGGTCTCCCGCTTCCGTCCGCATCCCTCTTTGTTTTTGGCGGGATCGGCCCTTCTACTGGCGACGGTCTCCCGCTTTCGTCCGCATCCCTCTTTGTTTTTGGCTGGACCGCCCCTTCTACTGGCGACGGTCCCCCGCTTCCGTCCGCATCCATCTTTGTTTTTGGAGGGACCGGCACTTCTACTGGCGACGGTCCCCCGCTTCCGTCCGCATCCTTCTTTGTTTTTGGCGGGATCGGACCTTCCACTGGCGACATCGGCCCTTCCACTGGCGACGGTCTCCCGCTTCCGTCCACATCCCTCTTTGTTTTTGGCGGGACCGGCCCTTCTACTGGCACCGGTCTCCCGCATCCGTCCGTATCCCTCTTTGTTTTTGGCGGGACCGGCCCTTCTACTGGCGACGGTCCCCCGCTTCCGTCCGCATCCCTCTTTGTTTTTGGCGGGACCGGCCCTTCTACTGGCGACAGTCTCCCGCTTCCGTCCGCATCCCTCTTTGTTTTGGGCGGGACCGGCCCTTCTACTGGCGACGGTCTCCCGCATCCGTCCGTATCCCTCTTTGTTTTTGGCGTGACCGGCCCTTCTACTGGCGACGGTCTCCCGCTTCCGTCCGCATCCCTCTTTGTTTTTGACGGGACCGGCCCTACTACTGGCTACGGTCCCACGCTTCCGTCCGCATCCCTCTTTGTTTTTGGTGGGACCGGCCCTTCTACTGGCGACGGTCTCCCGCTTCCGTCCGCATCCCTCTTTGTTTTTGACGGGACCGGCCCTACTACTGGCTACGGTCCCACGCTTCCGTCCGCATCCCTCTTTGTTTTTGGTGGGACCGGCCCTTCTACTGGCGACGGTCTCCCGCTTCCGTCCGCATCCCTCTTTGTTTTTGGCGGGACCGGCCCTTCTACTGGCGACGGTCTCCCGCTTTCGTCCGCATCCCTCTTTGTTTTTGGCTGGACCGGCCCTTCTACTGGCGACGGTCTCCCGCTTCCGTCCGCATCCCTCTTCGGTTTTGGCGGAACCGGCCCTTCAACTGGCGACGGTCTCCAGCTTCTGTCCGCATCCCTCTTTGTTTTTGGCGGGATCGGCCCTTCTGCTGGCGACAGTCCCCCGCCTCCGTCTGCATCCCTCTTTGTCTCGGGCGGGACCGGCCCTTCTGCTGGCGACGGTCCCACGCTTCCGTCCGCATCCCTCTTTGTCTCGGGCGGGACCGGCCCTTCTGCTGGCGACGGTCCCCTGCTTCCATCCGCGTCGCACTTTGTCTCGGGCGGGACCGGCCCTTCTGCTGGCGACGGTCCCCCGCTTCCGTCCGCATCGCTCTTTGTGTCGGGCGGGACCGGCCCTTCTGCTGACGACGGTCCCCCGCTTCCGTCCGCATCGCTCTTTGTGTCGGGCGGGACCGGCCCTTCTACTGGCGACCGTCTCCCGCTTCCGTCCGCATCCCTCTTTGTTTTTGGCGGGACAGGCCCTTCTACTGGAGACGGTCTCCCGCTTCCGTCCGCATCCCTCTTTGTTTTTGGCGGGACCGTCCCTTCTACTGGCGACGGTCCCCCGCTTCCGTCCGCATCCCTCTTTGTTTTTGGCGGGACCGGCCCTTCTACTGGTGACGGTCTCCCGCTTCTGTCCGCATCCCTCTTTGTTTTGGGCGGGACCGGCCCTTCTACTGGCGACCGTCTCCCGCTTCCGTCCGCATCCCTCTTTGTTTTTGGCGGGACAGGCCCTTCTACTGGAGACGGTCTCCCGCTTCCGTCTGAATCCCTCTTTGTTTTTGGCGGGACCGGCCCTACTACTGGCTACGGTCTCCCGCTACTGTCCGCATCCCTCTATGTTTTTGGCGGGACCGGCCCTTCTACTGGTGACGGTCTCCCGCTTCTGTCCGCATCCCTCTTTGTTTTGGGCCGGACCGGCCCTTCTACTGGCGACCGTCTCCCGCTTCCGTCCGCATCCCTCTTTGTTTTTGGCGGAACAGGCCCTTCTACTGGAGACGGTCTCCCGCTTCCGTCCGCATCCCTCTTTGTTTTTGGCGGGACCGGCCCTTCTACTGGAGACGGTCTCCCGCTTCCGTCCGCATCCCTCTTTGTTTTTGGCGGAACCGACCCTTCTACTGGCAACGGTCCCCGCTTCCGTCCGCATCCCTCTTTGTTTTTGGCGGGACCGGCCCTTCTACTGGCGACGGTCCCCCGCTTCCGTCCGCATCCCTCTTTGTTTTTGGCGGGACCGGCCCTTCTACTGGCGACTGTCCCCCGCCTCCGTCCGCATCCCTCTTTGTCTCGGGCGGGACCGGCCCTTCTGCTGGCGACGGTCCCCCGCTTCCGTCCGCATCCCTCTTTGTCTCGGGCGGGACCGGCCCTTCTGCTGGCGACGGTCCCCCGCTTCCGTCCGCATCCCTTTGTTTTTGGCGGGACCGGCCCTCCTACTGGCGACTGTCCCCCGCTTCCGTCCGCATCCCTCTTTGTTTCGGGCGGGACCGGCCCTTCTACTGGCGACGGTCTCTCGCTTCCGTCCGCATCCCTCTTTTTTTTTGACGGGACCGGCCCTTCTACTGGCGACGGTCCCCCGCTTCCGTCCGCATCCCTCTTTGTTTTTGGCGGGACTGGCCCTTATACTGGCGACTGTCCCCCGCCTCCGTCTGCATCCCTCTTTGTCTCGGGCGGGACCGGCCCTTCTGCTGGCGACGGTCCCCCGCTTCCGTCCGCATCCCTCTTTGTCTCGGGCGGGACCGGCCCTTCTGCTGGCGACGGTCCCCCGCTTCCATCCGCGTCGCCCTTTGTCTCGGGAGGGACCGGCCCTTCTGCTGGCGACGGTCCCCCGCTTCCGTCCGCATTGCTCTTTGTGTCGGGCGGGACCGGCCCTTCTGCTGGCGACGGTCCCCCGCTTCCGTCCGCATCGCTCTTTGTTTTTGGCGGGACAGGCCCTTCTACTGGAGACGGTCTCCCGCTTCCGTCCGCATCCCTCTTTGTTTTTGGCGGGACCGACCCTTCTACTGGCGACGGTCCCCCGCTTCCGTCCGCATCCCTCTTTGTTTTTGGCGGGACCGGCCCTTCTACTGGTGACGGTCTCCCGCTTCCGTCCGCATCCCTCTTTGTTTTGGGCGGGACCGGCCCTTCTGCTGGCGACGGTCCCACGCTTCCGTCCGCATCCCTCTTTGTCTCGGGCGGGACCGGCCCTTCTGCTGGCGACGGTCCCCTGCTTCCATCCGCGTCGCACTTTGTCTCGGGCGGGACCGGCCCTTCTGCTGGCGACGGTCCCCCGCTTCCGTCCGCATCGCTCTTTGTGTCGGGCGGGACCGGCCCTTCTGCTGACGACGGTCCCCCGCTTCCGTCCGCATCGCTCTTTGTGTCGGGCGGGACCGGCCCTTCTACTGGCGACCGTCTCCCGCTTCCGTCCGCATCCCTCTTTGTTTTTGGCGGGACAGGCCCTTCTACTGGAGACGGTCTCCCGCTTCCGTCCGCATCCCTCTTTGTTTTTGGCGGGACCGTCCCTTCTACTGGCGACGGTCCCCCGCTTCCGTCCGCATCCCTCTTTGTTTTTGGCGGGACCGGCCCTTCTACTGGTGACGGTCTCCCGCTTCTGTCCGCATCCCTCTTTGTTTTGGGCGGGACCGGCCCTTCTACTGGCGACCGTCTCCCGCTTCCGTCCGCATCCCTCTTTGTTTTTGGCGGGACAGGCCCTTCTACTGGAGACGGTCTCCCGCTTCCGTCTGAATCCCTCTTTGTTTTTGGCGGGACCGGCCCTACTACTGGCTACGGTCTCCCGCTACTGTCCGCATCCCTCTATGTTTTTGGCGGGACCGGCCCTTCTACTGGTGACGGTCTCCCGCTTCTGTCCGCATCCCTCTTTGTTTTGGGCCGGACCGGCCCTTCTACTGGCGACCGTCTCCCGCTTCCGTCCGCATCCCTCTTTGTTTTTGGCGGGACAGGCCCTTCTACTGGAGACGGTCTCCCGCTTGCGTCCGCATCCCTCTTTGTTTTTGGCGGGACCGGCCCTTCTACTGGAGACGGTCTCCCGCTTCCGTCCGCATCCCTCTTTGTTTTTGGCGGGACCGACCCTTCTACTGGCAACGGTCCCCGCTTCCGTCCGCATCCCTCTTTGTTTTTGGCGGGACCGGCCCTTCTACTGGCGACGGTCCCCCGCTTCCGTCCGCATCCCTCTTTGTTTTTGGCGGGACCGGCCCTTCTACTGGCGACTGTCCCCCGCCTCCGTCCGCATCCCTCTTTGTCTCGGGCGGGACCGGCCCTTCTGCTGGCGACGGTCCCCCGCTTCCGTCCGCATCCCTCTTTGTTTTTGGCGGGACCGGCCCTTCTGCTGGCGACGGTCCCCCGCTTCCGTCCGCATCCCTTTGTTTTTGGCGGGACCGGCCCTCCTACTGGCGACTGTCCCCCGCTTCCGTCCGCATCCCTCTTTGTTTCGGGCGGGACCGGCCCTTCTACTGGCGACGGTCTCTCGCTTCCGTCCGCATCCCTCTTTTTTTTTGACGGGACCGGCCCTTCTACTGGCGACGGTCCCCCGCTTCCGTCCGCATCCCTCTTTGTTTTTGGCGGGACCGGCCCTTATACTGGCGACTGTCCCCCGCCTCCGTCTGCATCCCTCTTTGTCTCGGGCGGGACCGGCCCTTCTGCTGGCGACGGTCCCCCGCTTCCGTCCGCATCCCTCTTTGTCTCGGGCGGGACCGGCCCTTCTGCTGGCGACGGTCCCCCGCTTCCATCCGCGTCGCCCTTTGTCTCGGGAGGGACCGGCCCTTCTGCTGGCGACGGTCCCCCGCTTCCGTCCGCATTGCTCTTTGTGTCGGGCGGGACCGGCCCTTCTGCTGGCGACGGTCCCCCGCTTCCGTCCGCATCGCTCTTTGTTTTTGGCGGGACAGGCCCTTCTACTGGAGACGGTCTCCCGCTTCCGTCCGCATCCCTCTTTGTTTTTGGCGGGACCGGCCCTTCTACTGGCGACGGTCCCCCGCTTCCGTCCGCATCCCTCTTTGTTTTTGGCGGGACCGGCCCTTCTACTGGCGACGGTCTCCCGCTTCCGTCCGCATCCCTCTTTGTTTTGGGCGGGACCGGCCCTTCTACTGGCGACCGTCTCCCGCTTCCGTCCGCATCCCTCTTTGTTTTTGGCGGGACCGGCCCTTCTACTGGAGACGGTCTCCCGCTTCCGTCCGCATCCCTCTTTGTTTTTGGCGGGACCGACCCTTCTACTGGCGACGGTCCCCCGCTTCCGTCCGCATCCCTCTTTGTTTTTGGCGGGACCGGCCCTTCTACTGGCGACGGTCCCCCGCTTCCGTCCGCATCCCTCTTTGTTTTTGGCGGGACCGGCCCTTCTACTGACGACTGTCCCCCGCCTCCATCCGCATCCCTCTTTGTCTCGGGCGGGACCGGCCCTTCTGCTGGCGACGGTCCCCCGCTTCCGTCCGCATCCCTCTTTGTCTCGGGCGGGACCGGCCCTTCTGCTGGCGACGGTCCCCCGCTTCCATCCGCGTCGCTCTTTGTCTCGGGCGGGACCGGCCCTTCTGCTGGCGACGGTCCCCCGCTTCCGTCCGCATCGCTCTTTGTCTCGTGCGGGACCGGCCCTTCTGCTGGCGACGGTCCCCCGCTTCCGTCCGCATCCCTCTTTGTTTTTGGCGGGACCGGCCCTTCTACTGGCGACGGTCTCCCGCTTCTGTCCGCATCCCTCTTTGTTTTTGACGCGACCGGCCCTTCTACTGGCGACGGTCCCCCGCTTCCGTCCGCATCCCTCTTTGTTTTTGGCGGGACCGGCCCTTCTGCTGGCGACTGTCCCCCGCCTCCGTCTGCATCCCTCTTTGTCTCGGGCGGGACCGGCCCTTCTGCTGGCGACGGTCCCCCGCTTCCGTCCGCATCCCTCTTTGTCTCGGGCGGGACCGGCCCTTCTGCTGGCGACGGTCCCCCGCTTCCATCCGCGTCGCTCTTTGTCTCGGGCGGGACCGGCCCTTCTGCTGGCGACGGTCCCCCGGTTCCGTCCGCATCACTCTTTGTGTCGGGCGGGACCGGCCCTTCTGCTGGCGACGGTCCCCCGCTTCTGTCCGCATCCCTCTTTGTTTTTGGCGGGACCGGCCCTTCTACTGGCGTCGGTCTCCCGCTTCCGTCTGCATCCCCCTTTGTTTTTGGCGGGACCGGCCCTTCTACTGGCGACGGTCTGCCGCATCCGTCCGCATCCCTCTTTGTTTTTGGCGGGACCGGCCCTTCTACTGGCGACAGTCCCCCGCCTCCGTCCGCATCCCTCTTTGCCTCGGGCGGGACCGGCCCTTCTGCTGGCGACGGTCCCCCGCTTCCGTCCGCATCCCTCTTTGTCTCGGGCGGGACCGGCCCTTCTGCTGGCGACGGTCCCCCTCTTCCATCCGCGTCGCTCTTTGTCTCGGGAGGGACCGGCCCTTCTGCTGGCGACGGTCCCCCGGTTCCGTCCGCATCGCTCTTTGTGTCGGGCGGGACCGGCCCTTCTGCTGGCGACGGTCCCCCGCTTCCGTCCGCATCGCTCTTTGTTTTTGGCGGGACAGGCCCTTCTACTGGAGACGGTCTCCCGCTTCCGTCCGCATCCCTCTTTGTTTTTGGCGGGACCGGCCCTTCTACTGGCGACGGTCCCCCGCTTCCGTCCGCATCCCTCTTTGTTTTTGGCGGGACCGGCCCTTCTACTGGTGACGGTCTCCCGCTTCCGTCCGCATCCCTCTTTGTTTTGGGCGGGACCGGCCCTTCTACTGGCGACCGTCTCCCGCTTCCGTCCGCATCCCTCTTTGTTTTTGGCGGGACCGGCCCTTCTACTGGAGACGGTCTCCCGCTTCCGTCCGCATCCCTCTTTGTTTTTGGCGGGACCGACCCTTCTACTGGCGACGGTTCCCCGCTTCCGTCCGCATCCCTCTTTGTTTTTGGCGACACCGGCCCTTCTACTGGCGACGGTCCCCCGCTTCCGTCCGCATCCCTCTTTGTTTTTGGCGGGACCGGCCCTTCTACTGGCCACTGTCCCCCGCCTCCATCCGCATCCCTCTTTGTCTCGGGCGGGACCGGCCCTTCTGCTGGCGACGGTCCCCCGCTTCCGTCCGCATCCCTCTTTGTCTCGGGCGGGACCGGCCCTTCTGCTGGCGACGGTCCCCCGCTTCCATCCGCGTCGCTCTTTGTCTCGGGCGGGACCGGCCCTTCTGCTGGCGACGGTCCCCCGCTTCCGTCCGCATCGCTCTTTGTCTCGTGCGGGACCAGCCCTTCTGCTGGCGACGGTCCCCCGCTTCCGTCCGCATCCCTCTTTGTTTTTGGCGGGACCGGCCCTTCTACTGGCGACGGTCTCCCGCTTCCGTCCGCATCCCTCTTTGTTTTTGACGCGACCGGCCCTTCTACTGGCGACGGTCCCCCGCTTCCGTCCGCATCCCTCTTTGTTTTTGGCGGGACCGGCCCTTCTGCTGGCGACTGTCCCCCGCCTCCGTCTGCATCCCTCTTTGTCTCGGGCGGGACCGGCCCTTCTGCTGGCGACGGTCCCCCGCTTCCGTCCGCATCCCTCTTTGTCTCGGGCGGGACCGGCCCTTCTGCTGGCGACGGTCCCCCGCTTCCATCCGCGTCGCTCTTTGTCTCGGGCGGGACCGGCCCTTCTGCTGGCGACGGTCCCCCGGTTCCGTCCGCATCGCTCTTTGTGTCGGGCGGGACCGGCCCTTCTGCTGGCGACGGTCCCCCGCTTCTGTCCGCATCCCTCTTTGTTTTTGGCGGGACCGGCCCTTCTACTGGCGTCGGTCTCCCGCTTCCGTCCGCATCCCCCTTTGTTTTTGGCGGGACCGGCCCTTCTACTGGCGACGGTCTGCCGCATCCGTCCGCATCCCTCTTTGTTTTTGGCGGGACCGGCCCTTCTACTGGCGACAGTCCCCCGCCTCCGTCCGCATCCCTCTTTGCCTCTGGCGGGACCGGCCCTTCTACTGGCGACGGTCCCCCGCTTCCGTCCGCATCCCTCTTTGTCTTGGGCGGGACCGGCCCTTCTACTGGCGACGGTCCCCCGCTTCCGTCCGCATCCCTCTTTGTTTTTGGCGGGACCGGCCCTCCTACTGGCGACTGTCCCCCGCCTCCGTCCGCATCCCTCTTTGTCTCGGGCGGGACTGGCCCTTCTGCTGGCGACGGTCCCCCGCTTCTGTCCGCATCGCTCTTTGTCTCGGGCGGGCCCGGCCCATCTGCTGGCGACGGTCCCCCGCTTCCGTCCGCATCGCTCTTTGTCTCGGGCGGGACCGGCCCTTCTGCTGGCGACGGTCCCCTGCTTCCGTCCGCATCGCTCTTTTTCTCGGGCGGGAGCGGCCCTTCTCCTCGCGACGGTCCCCCGCTTCCGTCCGCATCGCTCTTTGTCTCGGGCGGGACCGGCCCTTCTCCTGGCGACGGTCCCCCGCTTCCGTCCGCATCCCTCTTTGTCTCGGGCGGGACCGGCCCTTCTGCTGGCGACGGTCCCCCGCTTCCGTCCGCATCGCTCTTTGTCTCGGGCGGGACCGGCCCTTCTGCTGGCGACAGTCCCCCGCTTCCGTCCGCATCGCTCTTTGTCTCCGGCGGGACCGGCCCTTCTCCTGGCGACGGTCCCCCGCTTCCGTCCGCATCGCTCTTTGTCTCGGGCGGTACCGGCCCTTCTGCTGGCGACGGTACCTTGCTTCCGTCCGCATCGCTCTTTGTCTCGGGCGGGACCGGCCCTTCTGCTGGCGACGGTCCCCCGCTTCCGTCCGCATCGCCCTTTGTCTCGGGCGGGATCGGCCCTTCTGCTGGCGACGGTCCCTCGCTTCCGTCCGCATCCCTCTTTATTTTTGATTGGACTGGTCTTTTTTCTGGCAATGGTCTACTGCTTCCGTCCATATCCTTGGGTCTCTTCTGTGCTCAGATAAAACTGCCTCCTTTCACATCATCTCTTTTTTTTTGTGTCATGCATTTCTTTACAGAGTCTATCCTTACAGAGTCTATTCATAGAAATCCAGAGAACCAAGTGGCCAAGTATTTGCTCGACAATGAACTTCGTGATGGTGCTTATCCGGACCTGTGAGGAATATGGTCAAGCTACAGGAGCCAAAGTCAACTGCGGGAGGTTGGAGTCCATAGTACGTCCCCTTTCTCCATCCAGCTGGACTTTATGAAGATCCTGGGAGTCACATTCGGAAAAGATCATGCAGTACTAGAGTATTGGCAAAATTTCTTGCCCAAAGTCAACGTAAAGATGGACTGTGGAGCCTCAGACAGCTGACCCTCGAGGGAGAGACACTGGTACAATGATATCCTGCCTGTGTCCCATTACATGGCGGACGCCTGGTTAACCCATTTCATTGTCAGTCCTGGTGCTGTCCTGACAATCTTTTGCTTCAGTTTTGCAATTTCCTGTTCTTCAACTATAGGCACCATTTGGCCAAGACCCAGCATGCATTTTTCTGGAGTTTTTTAATACGTTTTTTCCGCTCTCTTGAGGCTTAATGCCTTATGGTGTTCAGGTGGAAAAATGCATGAATGAATTAAACACTATTGTATTACCCTAATTTCTCATGATGAATTTCTTCTCATAAATTACCAACGACAGATGTTTTCATCCTTTTTACCTATGTATTGTAGATATTATTCATATAAATTACATTAACTCCTCCCTTTTTCCTTTGTATTAAAAAATAGTTTTCAATGGGACCGCTTATACAGCAGCTCGATCGCCGCACTTTCCAGTGCTGCGATTTTTGAGCGGTGGCTGTTCTATTTTTGCCTGTTTAGCGCACCTCATCAATGGTGAGGTATGTTAAACTCCGCTGTCAGCCGCAGCTTCCTGAGGCTAAAAGCGAAAGTAAAATTGCGGCAAACCAATTGCGTGATTTAAATCGCGGTGCTTACCGTAATGCATGTGTGAGAGAGACCTTTTTCCCGCAGCTTGAAGTCCAGCGGGTTTTCAAGCGGCTTATTCCTCTGCGGCCAGCTCTTCTCCATTAAGAAGAGAGTTGGCCGCAGCGGAAACGGCAATAATATTGACATGCTGCGGCTTGGATTTCCGTGCGCCAGGTTAATTTCAGCGCAGCTTGGCCGCAGCATGTGGACTAGATTTTTGCAAATCTTGTCCAATTTGCTGCTTCATCCCAGGATTAGAATTGCCAGTGGAATTTCCTTGCAGAAAGTCTGCACGGAAATTCCGCGGCAATTCTGGATTGTGTGAACCCAGCCATAGGGTACACTTAACAGAATCAATGCAGGTTTTCCACAGCGGAATATTTACATCACATTCTACACCGTTGTTGATTTTTTTGTATTTTATTAAACAGATTTGCAACAGATTTCGCCCTTTGACTTGGCACCGCGGCAAACGTCACCCCTTCGAAGTCCACACCAATTGTGCGTTTTTTTACATGGAATTTGATGCAGATTTTGGTCCAAATTCTTCTTCCGGAAAATCCGCACTGGTTCCACTACGTGTAAATGTCCACGGTAATTCTGCCTCCAAAGTAGCGTCTTTTTGGCGCATTTTTCATGTGAATTCACATTCAGAATTTGCCGTCAATGGGTAAAATCCCCATGTGGAATTTTGACGCGGAAGATATTGATTTCGTGAATTTCCGCATCAAGACATGCTACTGTTTTAGTTTTCACATCATCTGTGTAACCGGGATTGATGGACTGAACCTACAGAAAGTAGGGCATCTCAAACCTGATAGGCAAGTACTAATCAATATATATAGGGAGGATGCACTGAAAAATATAGTACAATTGTTTTTGGCCACCATTATTATGGCCGTGATGAGCGGCGCGCTGCGCAACAACTACACGGTGATGTTTGTTTGCTGCGTGATGCCAATCTCCAAACATTATAGTGCATGCTGCAGTTCTCTTTCACGTGAATGATGTGTTTTTTCACACACCTAAGTATGAGTGGCCCAATAGAAATCAATGGGCTACTGACATTGCATGTTGCGCAAATCTCGTCCACTTTGGTGGTTAAGCTCGGGCTTAAGATTGTTGGCGGAATTTCCGCCCCATCTGAACCCAGCCTTACAGTACAATCCAGAGGCAGGAGTTTTCAAAAATATTCACACGGTGCGGAAATTTTCTGCGACAAATCTGCAGAATGTCCATTTATGTTACAGAATTCAATTCTTGAACTCCAGGGGTTAGGATCTGTAATAAGAAACTGCAGCCAAATGGGCACCATTTAGCTGTGGATGTGGTGTGTATTTCCTGCGGAAAGCCGCAGCGACTCTGCCATGTGCGAAGGAGGCCTTAAGGTGCGTTCCCACGTGGAAAACATCCACAGCATTTATAGTACAGGGATAGTGGATGGGATTTTAAGAAATGCCGTCCGCACGCTGCGGAGAAGACCTGCAGCATAAAATGACAAGCGACGCAGAAGTTAAATCCGCAACATTTTATTTGCGCTGCGAATTTTCACAGCGAGTTTCTACTCTTCAAATGAGGGGGTTAAATCTGTGGCAAATCCGCATCATTGCAGATTTTAGTGTGGATTTTTCTCTGCAGCAGAAAATCTGCAACGTGTGAACATGCCCGAAGGTTGTATTCACACGGCTGTAAAAGCACAGCAGAATGCCAAGGCTATTCTGCCGCGGATCTGCATGTGGGTATAACTCTGTCATAGGCAAATACATATGTGTACCCATCGCTTCCACATGCTGTATACAATTGTGTCATAACTAGAGATGAGCAAACGTACTCGGCCACGCCCCTTTTTCGCCCGAGCACCGCGATTTTCGAGTACTTCCGTACTCTGGCGAAAAGATTCGGGGGGCGCCGTGGGTGAGTGGGGGGTTGCAGCGGGGAGTGGGGGGGAGAGGGAGAGAGAGGGCTCCCCCTGTTCCCCGCTGCTACCCCCCCCTCCCGCCGCCACGGCTCCCCCCCCCCGCCCCCCGAACCTTTTCACCCGAGTACTGAAGTACTCGAAAATCGCGGTGCATGATTGAGTAAATACTCGAAATGAGTAGGTTCGCTCATCTCTAGTCATAACCCTGCATCTCCTTACACAATCACAACTTATGGGTAAGTCCCATGGACGTTTTTACACTGCGTTTGCCATCATGTGGCGTCTCTCACCAGCATATACATGTCATGTGCAACTCCCCAATCTGGTGGCCATAAGGCACTTGTTTCATGGGCCTTCTGCAATCATCACTGACCCCTTCCACTCTGTAGGCGCTGCGTCCGAACACCACAGAACTCCAGACGTCGTCGATGTCACCAGCGCAAGGGTGTCACACAAGAAATATGCGGCACTACTGTTACCTTGGGCTTCCTCATCCATAGGACCAACCTATCATGCTCCGTAGGAGCCATGTCCTTAGCACACAGGATCCCCGATGCCGTGGACACCATTTCCATTGAGGCGTTTCCCCGCAAAACAGCTTTCTTCTACCCCTGGATAACGGTGCAGCAGCTCCTGTGAGGTCTGATTGGCTGCAGTGGTCACCTGACTTCCACTGTCAGTACAATCAGAGGTCACAGTTTGTATTTTTTATTATTTTATTGCATGGACAGCTGTTGAAAAAAATAATTAAAGCGGTTGCCCGGCTTTAAAAAAAAAAATGTAATTTTTCAGTCGACATAGCTGCCTGGAGGTCTTGTTTTTTGCAGGACAAGCTGTAGTTTTCGATGGTAGCACTTATCGTACTGAAAAACTTTAAAATATTTCTCTGTAGTATGTAATGGAAAAAACCCTTGTGCTATTTTGGGGGGCATCTTGTGTTTACGGCGTACCTGGTGCAGCTGACTTTATTCTGTGGGTCAGGACGAATAAAGCAGACATTTGATACGGCCAGATTTTCTTTCACTACTTTCAGAAAAAATATTTTTTGTAAAGAAAAACAAGTTCCGTACTAAAAGTTTCACTGTCCTCTTCTAACCCCATGACTTTACTTTTCCGTCGATGAGGCTGTAGGAGGGCTCATTTATTTGCAGCACAACCTGCAGTTTCTATTGGTATTATTTTCAGATACATCATGACTCTTTAAATGCTTCTTAAATCTTTTCTTCGAGACAGGATGACCAAAAACAACACAATTGTGGGATAAATCTTTTTTATTTGTTTTACAGATTCATTGATAGGACTTTAATAAATCCAATGTTAAAAATGAAAAGGGGGGGGGGGTTGAAACTTTCCTTTTTTTTCTTAAGGTAAACAGATTTCTAATTTTTACATTTTTTTGTTTGTCCCCACAGGGAACTTAAACTTGCAATTATTTGAATGCTTATAACATAATGCACTTTCTCAGTATCACAGTATATTGTATTTTTGCAGACATTCTATAGGCAAAAATCCATGGCAGCTCTCGGGCCTCCACAATGAATGGCACCCCGAGATCTCAGAGATCAGCAGACAGTGGGAGCCCCTTCTGTTGGGCCATTTAAATGCTGCTGCCAGTACTGACCACAAGATGTAAAGGCTAGAGATAAGCGAGCACGCCCGGTAAGGTCAGTTACTTGAGTGAGCCTTGCTCATCTCAAGTAACTGCCTTCTTCTCCGAGCATGCTCGGTGAGGTAGCGGGGGTCGGCAGGGAAGAGCGGAGGGGAGCGGGATGTCTCTCTCTTCCACCCCCACCCCACCGCGCGCGCACGCTCGGAGGAGAGGGCAGTTACTCGAGATGAGCGAGGCTTGCTCGAGTAACTGACCTTGCCAAGCGTGCTTGCTCATATCTAGTAAAGGCCCATTTAAACACAATTACTATCACTCAGAAGATGTCTTTTGAGCAATAATCGGGTTTCCATTTATAGCGCAAGGTGATTGCTCAAACGTTGATTGCTCAAAGGGAAAGAATTGGTAGTTAGTGTAGGCTTCAAGACCCCCAAAGGTCCTTATTAGGGCCACTGATAGCTGTGTGTTGGCTGCTGTTAGCAGTGGCAATTTTTTTTTTCTCAAAATCGCCTCCGCAGAGCGTTGCACCCGGCATTAGGGACAGAAGTGCTGCATAGGCAGGGAGAGTGTTAGGAGTGAGTGTAGCCTTCAAGAACCTCAACGGTCCTTTCTAGGGCCATATTTAACCGTGTGCAGTACTGTGCTGGCTGCTGTTAGCTGTGCTGCATTTTTTTTTGCTTCTCAAAATCGCCTCTGCAGACCATTGCACCCTCCATTGATACTGCAGGGAAAGAATTGTGTAGGCAGGGCCACAACACAGTTATTATTCATTGAATATACGAGGTGCTGCCTTTTGGTGGAAAAAAACTGAAAATAATTCTATTTGTCCTGCCTCTGTCCGTCCTAAGGGCGGTGGACACGTGTCGGCTGCGTGTGCAACGTTTAAAAATCAGACGCACCCAGCTACGTTTTACTCCTGGCTTCGCCATTTGCTTTCCTTAATTGGGAAAAAAAATACCTGCTCTGCCAGAGTTAATAACTCTGCTACCCTCACGTTCTGTGCCACATTAGCAGGGCCACAGCACAGTTATTAAACTTCTCATGTTCATTGAATATACGCAGTGCTGCCTTTTGGTGGAAAAAAACTGAAAATAATTCTATTTGTCCTGCCTCTGTCCGTCCTAAGGGCGGTGGACACGTGTCGGCTGCGTGTGCAACGTTTAAAAATCAGACGCACCCAACTACGTTTTACTCCTGGCTTCGCCATTTGCTTTCCTTAATTGGGAAAAAAAATACCTGCTCTGCCAGAGTTAATAACTCTGCTACCCTCACGTTCTGTGACACATTAGCAGGGACACAGCACAGTTATTAAACTTAGATTATTCATTCACTAGAGGCAGTGGGGCCTTTCGTTTTCAAAAAAGGGAAAAAATTATATTTGGCTGCAGTCTTGCGCCAATTTATTTCCTGCCTGTGAAATCAAATCACTGGTAATACAGCATGCTGAGGGGTAGGGGTAGGCCTAGAGGACGTGGACGCGGCCGAGGACGCGGAGGGCCAAGTCAGGGTGTGGGCACAGGCCGAGCTCCTGATCCAGGTGTGTCGCAGCCGACTGCTGCGCGATTAGGAGAGAGGCACGTTTCTGGCGTCCCCACATTCATCGCCCAATTAATGGGTCCACGCGGGAGACGGTTATTAGAAAATAAGCAGTGTGAGCAGGTCCTGTCCTGGATGGCAGAAAGTGCTTCGAGCAACCTATCGTCAACCCGCAGTTCTGCGCCGTCCACTGCTGCAAATCCGAATCCTCTGTCTGCTGCTCCTCCTTCCTCCCAGCCTCCTCACTCCACTACAATGACACCTGCTCAGGAGCGGGAACACTCCCAGCAACTGTTCTCGGGCCCCTGCTTAGATTGGGCAGCAGCGGTTCCTCTCCCACCAGAGGAGTTTATCGTCACTGATGCCCAACCATTCGAAAGTTCCCGGGGTCCGGGGGAAGAGGCTGGGGACTTCCGCCAACCGTCTCAACAACTTTCTGTGGGTGAGGAGGACGATGACGATCAGACACAGTTGTCTTGCAGTGAGGTAGTAGTAAGGGCAGTAAGTCCGAGGGAGCAGCGCACAGAGGATTCGGAGGAAGAGCAGCAGGACGATGAGGTGACTGACCCCACCTGGTGTGCAACGCTTACTCAGGAGGACATGTCTTCAGAGGGGGAGTCAAGGGCATCAGCAGGGCAGGTTGGAAGAGGCAGTGCGGTGGCCAGGGGTAGAGGCAGGGCCAGACCGAATAATCCACCAACTGTTTCCCAAAGCGCCCCCTCGCGCCATGCCACCCTGCAGAGGCCGAGGTGCTCTAAGGTCTGGCAGTTTTTCACAGAGACGCCTGATGACCGACGAACAGTGGTGTGCAACCTTTGTCGCGCAAAGCTCAGCCGGGGAGCCAACACCAACAGCCTCACCACCACCACCATGCGCAGACATATGATGGCCAAGCACCCCACAAGGTGGGACGAAGGCCGTTCAGCGCCTCCGGTTTGCACCCCTGCCTCTCCCCCTGTGCCCCAACCTGCCACTGAGATGCAACCCCCCTCTCAGGACACAGGCACTACCGCCTCATGGCCTGCACCCACACCCTCATCTCCGCTGTCCTCGGCCCCATCCAGCAGTGTAGTTCAGCGCACCGTCCAGCCGTCGCTTGCGCAACTGTTGGAGCGCAAGCGCAAGTACGCCGCCACGCACCCGCACGCTCAAACGTTAACCGTCCGCATAGCAAAATTCATCAGCCTTGAGATGCTGCCGTATAGGGTTGTGGAAACGGAGTCCTTCAAAAGTATCATGGAGGCGGCGGCTCGCGCTACTCAGTTCCCAGTCGCCACTACTTTTCCCGATGTGCCGTCCCAGCCCTGCACGACCACGTCTCCCGCAACATTGTACGCGCCCTCACCAACGCGGTTGCTGCCACGGTCCACTTAACAACGGACACGTGGACAAGCACAGGCGGGCAGGGCCACTACATCTCCCTGACGGCACATTGGGTGAATTTAGTGGAGGCTGGGACAGAGTCAGAGCCTGGGACCGCTCACGTCCTACCCACCCCCAGAATTGCGGGCCCCAGCTCGGTGGTGGTATCTGCGGAGGTGTATGCTTCCTCCACTAAAGCACCCTCCTCCTCCTCCTCCTCCTCTGTCTCGCAATCAAGATGTGTTAGCAGCAGCATGTCGCCAGCAGTCGGTGTCGCGCGGTGTGGCAGCACAACGGTGGGCAAGCGTCAGCAGGCCGTGCTGAAACTACTCAGCTTAGGCGATGAGAGGCACACGGCCCACGAACTGCTGCAGGGTCTGACACAGCAGACCGACCGCTGGCTTGCGCCGCTGAGCCTCCAACCGGGCATGGTCGTGTGTGACAACGGCCGTAACCTGGTGGCGGCTCTGCAGCTCGGCAGCCTCACGCACGTGCCATGCCTGGCCCACGTCTTTAATTTGGTGGTTCAGCGCTTTCTGAAAAGCTACCCACGCTTGTCAGACCTGCTCGTAAAGGCGCGCCGGCTCTGCGCACATTTCCGCAAGTCCCACACGGAGGTAAACAAGTGGCTCCGGAGTTGGTGCAAGAAGGAGGGATTTGGGTTCCTGGAGAACTGGGCTGACTTTGCGGTCGGCTACAGGCTCTACCGTAGGGACGGGCTGCATCTAAATGGGGAGGGTGCAGCTGTGCTGGGGGAAAAGATGGCTAGAAGGCTGGAGGAGTGTTTAAACTAGGGACTGGGGGGGAGGGTAAAATGAGAAATAGTGGGGTAGCCAGTGTAACTAGCGATCCGGGTCCAAGCAAAGGGAATGGGGGTCGAGCAGGGGGTGGGGTTAGTACAGTTAGAACTGACAGAACAGCCATAAGTACGAATAGCAACAAAACAAATTTAAAAAACAAAAAAAAAGAAATAAATTGTATGATCACGAATGCACGAAGTCTGATCGGTAAAGTAGGCGAGCTTGAAGCGAGAATGACTGATGAAAACTATGATATGGTCGGAATTACTGAAACATGGCTTGATGATAAGTGCGATTGGGCGGTGAATTTGCAGGGGTACAATCTCTTCAGAAGAGACCGAAGGAACCAGAAAGGGGGAGGGGTATGTCTGTACGTCAAATCGAACTTGAAGCCGAGGCTACGGGAGGATATAGGGGTAGGAGACGAACAGGTGGAATCTCTGTGGGTAGAAATACAGGGGGGAAAAAACAACAAAATCCTGATAGGGGTCTTTTATCGACCACCAAAAGCAACAGCAGAAACTGAAGACTTACTACTAAGGCAGATAGAGGAGGTGTCAAAACGAAACGAAGTAATTATCATGGGGGACTTTAATTACCCAGATATAACATGGGAGAACGAAACCTGCAAATCTCACAGGGGTGATAAGTTCTTGAGAGTAATTAAAGACAATTACCTGAACCAACTTGTGCAGGAACCAACGAGAGGGAGGGCCATTCTGGACCTAGTACTAACTAACAAACCGGAACGTATAAGGGGGGTGCAGGTTGAGGGGCACTTGGGGAACAGCGACCACAATATAATCAACTTCCAGCTGTCAATCAATAGGATGCCTTATCAAGGAGTAACAAAGAAACTAAACTTTAGTAAAGCAAAATTTGATGAGCTTAGAACTACTATCGGTAACATTAATTGGGACAACATCCTCAAAAATATCAGTACGGAGGACAAATGGGAAAAGTTCAAAAGGATCCTAATCGCCTCATGTGAGCAGTTCATTCCCTTCAGAAATAAAAGTAACTCAGCTAAAAGGAAACCAATGTGGCTCGACAAGACGGTACGAGGGGCAATAAACGAAAAGAAGAAAGCGTTCAAACTACTAAAGCAACAAGGCAGCGAAGAAGCGCTAAAATCATACAGGGAAAAAAACAAAATATGCAAAGATACGATTAAAACTGCCAAAGAGGAAGCGGAAAGACGGATCGCAAAAGAGAGCAGAAACAACCCGAAGCTATTTTTCAACTACATAAACAGCAAAAGGATTTGCAGGGAGAGCACTGGCCCTTTAAAAAACAATGCAGGAGAAATCATTGATGATGACGAAGGGAAAGCAAATCTAATAAACAGTTTCTTCTCAAGTGTGTTCACCAAAGAAAAGGAAATGCCACACGAGGAGCAGAGGAATAAAACGAACCCCTCACAAAATATCTCATACCTAACGCAGGAGGAGGTGCGGAAGCGTCTAAAGAAAACTAAAATTGATAAATCACCGGGCCCTGATGGATTACACCCAAGGATACTAAAGGAACTAAGTGACGAGATAGCTAGGCCGCTATACCTTATATTTCTAGACACTATCAAGACTGGAGTAGTACCATTGGACTGGCGCATTGCCAATGTGGTACCAATCTACAAAAAAGGGAGCAAAAGTGAGCCTGGTAACTACAGGCCAGTAAGTCTCACTTCAGTAACGGGAAAAATTTTCGAGGGGATTCTGAGAGACGCCATCGATGAGTACCTCAAGGAGATTAAGGGAATAACTCCTCACCAGCATGGATTCATGAAGGGTCGCTCATGTCAGACAAATCTGATCAGTTTCTACGATGAAGTAAGCTCTAAGCTGGACCAGGGAGAATCTATTGATCTTGTATATCTGGACTTCTCTAAAGCCTTTGACACCGTGCCACATAATAGGCTAATATACAAAATGAGGCAGCTCGGACTGGGCGAAAACGTGTGTAAGTGGGTAAAAAATTGGCTCAACGATAGAAAGCAGAGGGTGGTAATAAATGGTTCGTACTCTGATTGGACCACAGTCGCTAGCGGGGTGCCACAGGGTTCAGTATTAGGCCCCACTCTGTTCAACATATTTATTAATGACTTGATAGAGGGGCTGCACAGTAAAATATCAATATTTGCAGATGACACAAAATTATACAATGTAATTAATGCAACGGAGGACAATATGTGGCTACAAACGGACCTGGATAAGCTGGGGGCTTGGGCAGAAAAATGGCAAATGAAGTTCAATGTTGAAAAATGTAAGACTATGCACATGGGCAAGAGGAACGGATGTCACGAATATTCACTTAATGGGGTACCACTAGGGAAAAGTGATATGGAAAAGGATCTGGGGGTATTAGTGGATAATAGACTAAACTGGAGTAACCAATGCCAGTCAGCCGCTGCAAAGGCAAATAAAGTCTTGGGGTGCATCAAAAGAGGAATAGGGGCGAAGGACGAGAACATCATCCTCCCACTATATAAGGCACTTGTCAGACCTCACATGGAATACTGCGTACAATTCTGGACACCGGTGCTCAGGAAAGATGTCACAGTGCTTGAGGGGGTTCAAAGAAGAGCGACTAAACTAATACATGGAATGACGGGACTGGAATACCCAGAGAGGCTATCCAAATTGGGTCTATTTACTCTAGAAAAAAGAAGGTTAAGAGGCGACCAAATAACCATGTATAAGTACATGAGGGGACAACACATGGATCTCTCCCGCGATCTGTTTACACCCAGGACCATGACGGTAACAAGAGGACATCCGCTACGATTAGAGGAAAGTAGGTTTCATCACCAACACAGAAAGGGGTTCTTTACTGTAAGAGCAGTTAGACTGTGGAACTCTCTACCGGAGGAAGTGGTGATGGCAAAATCCATAGAGGAGTTTAAAAGGGGACTTGATGTCTTTCTGGAGAAGAAGGATATTACAGGATATAAATATTAGGTTAAGTGTCAATCCTGGAATATAGGCAGGTAGGAACTATTAGGGGTTGATCCAGGGAACAGTCTGATTGCCATTAGGGAGTCGGGAAGGAATTTTTTCCCCAAAAGGGCTAATTGACTTCTGGCCTTGGGGTTTTTTGCCTTCCTCTGGATCAACACAGTAGGATAGACAGGCTGGACTAGATGGACAATGTCTTCATTCGGCCTTACATACTATGTTACTATGTTACTATGTCACCCTGCGCACCCTGCAACATCACTTTAAGCTGCCAGTGCACCGACTGCTGTGCGACGTGCCCACACGGTGGAACTCTACGCTCCACATGTTGGCCAGGCTCTATGAACAGCGTAGAGCTATAGTCGAATACCAACTCCAACATGGGCGGCGCAGTGGGAGTCAGCCTCCTCAATTCCTTTCAGAAGAGTGGGCCTGGTTGGCAGACATCTGCCATGTCCTTGAGTCTACCCAGGTGGTGAGCGGCGATGCTACAATCATTAGCGTCACCATTCCTCTGCTATGCATCTTGAGAAATTCCCTGCAAACCATAAAGGCAGCTGCTTTGCGCTCGGAAACGGGGGCGGGGGAAGACAGTATGCCGCTGGATAGTCAGGGCACCCTCCTGTCTATTTCACAGCGCGTACAGGAGGAGGAGGAGGAGCATGAGGAGGATGAGGAGGAGGGGGAAGAGACAGCTTGGCCCGCTGCTGACGATACACTGGCTGATTGCCTGTCATCCTTTCAGCGTGTATGGCCTGAGGAGGAGGAGGAGGAGGAGGAGGATCCTGAAAGTGATCTTCCTAGTGAAGACAGCCATGTGTTGCGTACTGGTACCCTGGCACACATGGCTGACTTCATGTTAGGATGCCTTTCTCGTGACCCTCGCGTTGCACGCATTCTGGCCACAACGGATTACTGGGTGTACACACTGCTCAACCCACGCTATAAGGAGAACCTGCCCACTCTCATTCCCGAAGAGGAAAGGGGTTCGAGAGTGTTGCTATACCACAGGACCCTTGCGGACAAGCTGATGGTAAAATTCCCAGCCGACAGCGCTAGTGGCAGAAGGCGCAGTACCGAGGGCAAGGTAGCAGGGGAGGTGCGGAGATCGAGCAGCATGTACATCCCAGGCAGTGCAACAGTCTTTAAGGGCCTGGCCAGCTTTATGGCTCCCCACCAAGACTGTGTCACTGCTCCCCAGTCAAGGCTGAGTCGGCGGGAGCACTGTAAAAGGATGGTGAGGGAGTACGTAGCCGATCGCACGACCATCCTCGGTGACGCCTCTGCCCCCTACAACTACTGGGTGTCGAAGCTGGACACGTGGCCTGAACTAGCGCTGTATGCACTGGAGGTGCTTGCTTGTCCTGCGGCTAGCGTCTTGTCGGAGAGGGTGTTTAGTGCGGCTGGGGGAATCATCACAGATAAGCGTAGCCGCTTGTCAACCGACAGTGCCGACAGGCTAACACTCATCAAGATGAACAAAGGCTGGATTTCCCCAGACTTCTGTTCTCCACCAGCGGACAGCAGCGATACGTAAGCAATACGTAGGCTGCACCCGCGGATGGAAGCTACGTTCTCTCTCACCATCCAAAACGGGGACATTTCTGCTTCATCAATCTGTGTATAATATTCCTCCTCCTCCTCCTGCTCCTCCTCCTGAAACCTCACGTAATCACGCTGAACGGGCAATTTTTCTTAGGGCCACAAGGCTCACTCAAATAATTTTTCTGAACAATTTTTATAAGTTTCAATGCGCTTAAAAGCGTTGGAACTTTAACTTGAACCAATTTTTCGTTACACTGGGCTGCCTCCAGGCCTAGTTACCACTTAAGCCACATTAACCAAAGCGATTCACCTGCCATCTTGGTTGGGCATGGCCAATTTTTACTGAGGTAGATTAGTACTGTTGGTACACCAATTTTTTGGGGCCCTCACCTACAGTGTAATCATAGCAATTTGTATGTTCTTCGCCTGCACTCATGGTACAGAAAGGTGTGTGGGGTTGGCCTACACTTTAGCTACATAAATGTAACTTGGGCCTTGGCTATACTAAGGCTACTGAAATGGAACTAAGACTGCGCTCCCACTATACTGCTGCTTCAGAATTGTTACTGGGGCCTGTCTTGAGTGCTACTATTGCTGACATGGAACGAAGACTGCGCTCCCGCTATACTGCTGCTTCGGAATTGTTACTGGGGCCTGTCTTGAGTGCTACTATTGCTGACATGGAACTAAGACTGCGCTCCCACTATACTGCTGCTTCAGAATTGTTACTGGGGCCTGTCTTGAGTGCTACTATTGCTGACATGGAACGAAGACTGCGCTCCCGCTATACTGCTGCTTCGGAATTGTTACGGGGGCCTGTCTTGAGTGCTACTATTGCTGACATGGAACGAAGACTGCGCTCCCGCTATACTGCTGCTTCGGAATTGTTACTGGGGCCTGTCTTGAGTGCTACTATTGCTGACATGGAACGAAGACTGCGTTCCTCCTATAATGCTGCTACTGATATGTTAGTGGGGCCTGTCCTAATGCTACGGCTGAAATGTTACGAATTCTGGGCTCTGCCTATACCGCTGCTAATGGTATGTCTCTGGGGTGTGGAAACAGAGGCTTCCCAAAGACATGATGGCGGCGAGGCCATTTCCCACCAACGCGGTTACTGTTAAGGTGCATATAACCACGGACACGTGGAGAGGACACGTAGTGCCTCAAAAACATCCCCCTCCTCCTCCAACAGGGAAAACATTCTTGGCAAATGCCTTTGCATTGGTTCGTCTGGTGGCAGTCCAAGAATTTCACCTTTACCGACACAACAAGAGAGCCCCCACACCATCCCCCCGCCACGGCCCACTTAATCCTGGCCGCATTCCGAAAACCAACAAAATACAACCGTGCTACTAGGTCCGCAGTCACCACCACATTACCACCAACGCGGTTACTGTTAAGGTGCATATTACCAGTCTGACTGGGGCATGCAGACACCTTGACAGAATGAATAGTGTGTGGCACATAGGTTCCCCATTGCTATGCCCACGTGTGCAGCTCCTGATGGCGGTGGCACAGGATTCTATTTCTCATTGCTTCTGTACAGCATTGTGGGCTATCGCCCCGCCCCTTTTAAAGAGGGTCGCTGCCTAGCCGTGCCAACCCTCTGCAGTGTGTGCCTGCGGTTCCTCCTCATGGCAGACGCACTTCTAAATAGACATGAGTGTGGCGTGGCATGAGGGCAGCTGAAGGCTGCGCAGGACACTTTGGTGTGCGTTGTGGGGGGGAGGGGGGCGGTTGGGCAGCATGTAACTCAGGAGAAGTGTCAGTGGAGTGTCATGCAGGCAGTGATTGTGCTTTGTTGTAGCTAGTGTGGTGCTTAGCAAAGGTATGCCATGCTAATGAGGGCTTTTCAGAAGTAAAAGTTGTTGGGAGGGGGGGGGGCCCACTCTTGCCGGTATTGTGGCTTAATAGTGGGACCTGTGAACTTAAGATGCAGCCCAACATGTAGCCCCTCGCCTGCCCTATCCGTTTCTGTGTCATTCCCATCACTTTCTCGAATTGCCCAGATTTTCACACATGAAAACCTTAGCGAGCATCGGCGATATACAAAAATGCTCTGGTCGCCCATTGACTCCAATGGGGTTCGTTATTCGAAACGAACCCTCGAACATCGCGGGAAGTTTGTTTCGAATAACGAACACCCGAACATTTTGGTGTTCGCTCATCTCTAGTGATGACCAATGAAAATTTAAATTCATTTTAATACTCAACGTGTACATTTACAGTACAAAATACTATACATATATGATTTCATACAGAGGGATGGGACTATCATGGTTTTCCCAATTCAGTCTCTGAGTCTCTTTTTGACTCCTTTCCAAACAACAGGTTTACTACAGGCTGCCTTATCATCCTCCTCCTCCTCACTCTCCTCTCCAGAGGCTTCATCACTTCCTTTCGCAGCATCACTACTACCCTCTTCTTCATCCTCATCAGACGACTCTTCTTCATCACTTTCATCATTTGTTAATCTGAAAAATTGCAAACATCTTTTTAAGACTGCATAGATACCAAATGCCGGTGACAACGGAATAGAAAAGGTCATTGCCAATTGTACAGCTAAAGGCTACATTCCCTCATCGTAAAGCATTCCGCTGTGGATTTTGGTGCAAATCAGGCCAACTTTGTCATGGATTTCAACTCCTTTATGAAAAGGTGAAATCAGCGCTAAGAATCCGCAGCATGGATTGACAAGAATTAAAATCTGCACTGCAGGTCATTTTACGCAATGGATTTCCACTGCAGCGTTTGCTTGAGATTCCTTGGAGTCTCATCCACACTGCTGATTCTGTAAAATCCTGTGGATTCTCTGCCGCCAATTCTGCTGTGGAAGGTTTGCAGCCTTTTCGCGATCTATCCGCATGTTTGCCTCAGTATTGCAATTATTTTCTATTGGACAAATGCCGACAACATTTGCCCAGTAGATCGCAAAAGGCAAATACTGATGACAAACGGCTGTCACGTCATCTAAAACAGGGGTCCCCAACCACCAGTCCGCGGACCGGGGCCGGGCCGTTAGGAGGTCAGCGCCGGTCCGCGGAGCTTTTCTTCTAAACACAAGGCCCACGGGCAGAATCGGGCCCGCTGCCTTGTGCTATGTGGCCCGCAGCGTGCCGACGCTGCTGACCACTGAGGCGATTACCAGCGGGGGCGCCCCAGCTCCCCGCTGGTAATCGCGCTGGTCCCCGCACACACTGACCTCCGTGTGCAACCAGGAACCTCCTCCCCGAGTCCCCTGCTCATTAGTTCCGCAGGAGAGGACTCGGGTAGGAAGCGTGCCGGGCTGCACACTGACGTCTGGGCAAGCATAGAGGGACCGACGCTGACAGCGGGGAGGAGGCAAGTATATGGGTTGAAGGGGGGGGGGGGGGGGGTTGTGGTTATTACTGAGGGGTGGGGGCTGCCTGTTACTGGGGGGGGGGCTGCTTACAACTGGGGGGCTGTTTATTACTGGGGGGGCTGCTTATTACTGTTATTACTGGGGGGGCTGCTTATTACTGTTATTACTGGGGGGTCTGCTTACAACTGGGGGGTCTGCTTACTACTGGGGGGGCTGCTTACTACAGGGGGGGCTGCTTATTACTGGGGGGGCTGCCTATTACTAAGGGAGCGGGCTGCCTATTACTGGGGGGGGCTGCTTATTACTGAGGGGGTGGGCTACTTATTACAGGGAGAGGCGCTGCTAATTACTGGGGGAGGCTGCTAATTACTGGGGGGGGGGCTGCTAATTACTGGGGGGGGGGGAGATAAATTATATGCTGCCCTATGTGTGTGCTGGGGGAGACATACATTATATGCTGCCCTATGTGTGTGCTGGGGGGGGAGAGGGGGAGATAAATTATATGTTGCCCTATGTGTGTGTTGGGGGGGGGGGGGATAAATTATATGTTGCCCTATGTGTGTGCTGGGGGGGGAGGGGGGGAGATAAATTATATGTTGCCCTATGTGTGTGCTGGGGGGGGGGATAAATTATATGTTGCCCTATGTGTGTGCTGGGGGAGGGATAGATTATATACTGCCCTATGTGTGTACTGCCAGGACATTCTAAATGTCATAATTAAATAAGAATGCACTAAACTCCAACCCCCTTCATAACCCCGCCCCATATAACCAAAGCCCCGCCCATGCCCCTCCCAACCTTGCCGGGCCTTGTAAAAATGTTCTTGCTTGAAGCCGGTCCCTGGTGCCAAAAAGGTTGGCGACCACTGGTCTACAGAGCACCTGTCTGAGCTGGTATCTACTGCTACATGGTCACTTTATGAGGGTTATATTTGTCGTTGTACAGCGGTCTTTATTTAGTACCACTAAACCTCAGTACTTCTGGAAGCGCTGGAAATTAGTGCTACAGATCTGATCGTACCCACCTAACAGTTGCCTTGTCAATCCCAGATTTGGTCATGTTTTCAATAAGTATGGTATGAGATACTTTGTCAAAAGCTTTACTAAGGTCAAGATACACCATATCCAGCGCATTTCCCTGATCAACCCAGTCGGTGATTCTGTCATAGAAGGTAATTAGATTTGTCTGGCATGACTTGTTTGTTACAAACCCATGCTGGCTCTGGTTAATTACTCCATTTTTATCCAAGTACTTGCAGACATGCTGTTTAATGATTTGTTCA